>NC_133368.1:25456302-25539272 GCF_049309525.1 Garra rufa | reverse complement strand
TGTTTCTTTTTCTTTTTTATAAAAAGCTGTAATCTAAAATACAGATATTCTGAAATGCCATTCAAAGATAACAAATAGAGATAGAGAGAAAACAGACCATTTACTGTACATTATGACATTATATGTATGTATGTATGTATGTATGTATGTATGTATGTATTTATTTATTTATGTGGAAGGTGTGATGGTGCTGTTGGATTTTGGTGTTGAATTCACAGGTCTCATTGGGATTTTTTTTATCCATGTGTGTTAGACACAAGTCTAAAATTTGTGGAGGCGCAACAGCTTTTGCATCCCTTTGAAGAATAGACAGAATTTTGCTTTTGTGATCAAGACTGTGACAGTGAACATCAGCATTGTGAAGACAAAAGGATTTATTCCGTAATGGATGTCACTCTTTTTGTAAAAAAGAAAAGAGAATACATAAAAAATCTTAACTAATGCAACTGGAAAAACCTGAAGAATCTGTATGTAATTGTTTTGACTGAATCCTCTTTGATTTCCTATGTAATACCTTCTATTGTCTTAGATCCGTCCAGACGACATCTGAGACTGCTACTGTATGACCAGTACAGTACAGTGGATCTATTGGTCTGTCTCTCCATCCATTCCTCTGTCCGTCCCTCTATCTATCTATCTATCTATCTATCTATCTATCTATCTATCTATCTATCTATCTATCTGTCTGTCTGTCTGTCTGTCTGTCTGTCTGTCTGTCTGTCTGTCTATCTATAGTCAAGCCCGAAATTATTCATACCCCTGGCAAATTCTGACTTAAAGTTAGTTTTATTCAACCAGCAAGTTTTTTTTTTTTTTTTGACCGGAAATGACACAGGCTTCTCCCAAAAGATAATAAGACGATGTACAAGAGGCATCATTGTGGAAAAAAATATTTCTCAGCTTTTATTTACATTTGAACAAAAAGTGTCATGTCCAAAATTATTCATACCCTTTGCAAACTGTCACAGTCTATGGGAAAATCCAAAGTTCTATACCATTCCAAATAGTCCAAGCTGTTCTAAAGCATTCTAATTACCCTGATACATTGGGAACAGCTGTTTTAATCAACTGGTAGGAGAACAGGAGAAAAACAGAAGCTCTCTGCTGTTGGTTTGTGGACAGTCATGGCTAAGACAAAGGAGCTCACGGAGGACCTGCGGCTGCACATTGTGGCTGCTCACAAGTCAGGAAAGGGCTATAAGACCATTTCTAAATGTTTTGAAGTTCCAGTGGCTACAGTGCAAAGTATAATTAAAAAAACGTTCCGCACTGTGAAAAATCTCAGAGGACGTGGTCGGAAGCCAAAAGTGACGCCTGTGCTGGCCAGGAGGATAGTGAGAGAGGTAAAAAGAATCCAAGGATCACAACCAAGGCCATCCTGATGAATCTGGGCTCTGCTGGTGGCAACATCTCAAGGCAGACAGTCCAACAGACACTGCACACCGCTGGGTTCCACGGACGCAGACCAAGGAGGACACCACTTCTCCAGATAAGGCACACAAAAGCCCGCTTGGCCTTTGCAAATGCTCATCTGGACAAAGAAGAAGACTTCTGGTCTTCTGTTTTATGGTCAGATGAAACAAACATTGAATTGTTTGGCCACAATGATGTAGCCTTCATTTGGCGTAAAAAAGGAGAAGCCTTCAACCCTAAGAACACCATCCCCACTGTCAAACATGGTGGGGGGAACCTTTCAGAATCCAGCACCCATTTATAGTCTCTCATTCCTGTGAAGAGTGAGCAGAGAAGGATTCTGCAGCTATAAAGAGAGAAACATGGAGATGGGTGCTGCTACAAAAAAACGCAGGTCTATTCTTAACCTCAGTGAATCCCCTGCCTATACAATTGAACCATGGCAGCTTAGCTGTAGCTGGCTTTTGATTCCTGACGATCTTGTCAGCGGTTATATTCTGAGAATACATTCTGCATTAGAGATCTAAAGCTCTGGTCTAACACAGCGTTGTCAAATCTCATGTTTCTCTGAAATCCTTGTGGTGAAAAAAAAAAGCAATATGTTAAAGAGACCCTGCTGAGAAACAACATCTGAAATGGAGGAACAGGAGTCATTGACACTAGAGGTTATGAAGCTGAAGAAAGTTTGAGGGAAAACTTTTTGAGTTTAAGAGGTCTTACTCCACTGGTGCTGCGAATAAACACCTGTGTTTCAATCAGTCATGTAAGAATGTGTTGCCAGCTGGCATTAATCCAGGTCACCTCAGAGAGTCAGGAGACATGACTGCTCACATAGCAATGGATAGTCGGCATCAGGATGACACCTTTCACATATTAATCACCTGTCAGTCCTGGACCGTCGTTGACAAGCCAGAGTCATCTGAGAAATATGAAATAGTGTCTTTGCTTCGCTTCACTTTACTGTAAGACACCTGCAACACACTCTTTTCCTCTGGAGATCACATAGAATTATTGATGAGTGCTGCCACTCAGCTGCAGTATGTGTCCCAGGTGTCATTTTTCATTTCTTTTCCTGTTTGCTTCACATATACATGCATTCAGCAAACAAACCACAGACCTTGAAGATACTGAAAATCTCATTAACTTTGTTTTGAAAATACAAGCCAATGGATTTAGGTTTAATGTGGTTATAACCTAACAGATTTTAGTTTTCAGATTTTCGCTTTCAAAGATTAATTCAGAGCCACCCCCTTTGTTGCACTTATTAAACAACACATTTTTTAAAATATATTGTTTATTTACAGTTGTAGATGGACCATCCAATTTCATCGAGTGTCTGGCCATCTCAGTAGTTCTACAGTCTATTAATTAATACTAGAATACAGTAACTCAAAGGTAAAAATCCAATGCATTTCCCCGATTGATTTAGCACCTGCTATAGCTTGAAGCAGTCCCCTAATGTTTAAAGCGCTCTAATCAAACACTTAAGTCATCACTTTACATGCTGAGCCTGCAGCTCGACCATATCAATAAAGAAATAAACGCAGTTACTTTGCCAGCAGAATTACCTCCACATTGTTCACTAATTAAGCATGTTTGTCTCGCCACATATGGTGAAGCCTGCATCACATACGGGGTTATCCTCAGTTCAAAACCTCTCCTCGGGTTCTTCTGGGAATCACGCAGCCCTAAGCGCACCAGCTTCATAGTTTGATGGATACAGATTCTATTACCTCAAATCATTACCATAATTTTTCCCCAGCCATCCACGCCATTTGTTATCAAAACTACATTTCAGACAATTGCGAGGCATTTCTCACGCCTCGCAAATCTGTTTTGCCACATGTAGTCATGATCCATCAGTGTAATTTGAAAGAGCACAAGTGCGCTTTGCTATGAGCGACAGGCAGTTATTGAATTAGAAGAGCACGGCTCATCTTCACCTGTCAACACAGCTGCTAATGGCTTTAAATCTGAGCAAAGCCATGCCAAGTTTTCTATCAAGTCTGTATCCCTCTCTGACACCTGTAACGATTATCCCCAAATTAGCAAAAGCTACTTTATGCGTAGGCTATGCGTCACACATGGCTAACTTGGGTGGACCAATACTTCCACTACTGATCGTCGCACAAAAATGTGTGGTTTCTGTAATGCTACGATTATTATATATTCAGCATGACAGTTAAAGAAGTTCACTTCCAGAACAAAAATGTATGGATAATTTACTTACCCCCTTGTCATCCAGGATGTTCATGTCTTTCTTTCTTCAGTCGTAAAGAAATTGTTTTTTGAGGAAAACATTTCAGGAAATATGGTGCCCCCGAGTTTGAACTTCCAAAATGCAGTTTGAAAGCAGCTTCAAAGGGCTCTAAACAATCCCAGCCGAGAAAGAAGGGTCTTATCTAGCAAAACGATTGGTTGATTTGAAAAAAAAAAAAAATTCAATTCATATACTTTTAAACCTTAAAAGCTCATCTTGTCTAGTTCTGCATGAACTCCGGTTCATGACAGTTATAGGGTATGTTGAAAAAATCCCATCACATTTTTTCCTCCAACTTTAAAATTGCCCTAGATTGCTGTTTTACCTTTTTTTTTTTGTAAAGAGCGTTTCACCCTTCTTGCATGTAAACACTGGTCTGCAGCGATGTATCATTGAACGATTTAAAGTTGGAGGACAAAATGAGATTTTCCCTCACAAAACTTTTGCATTTCTTGCAAAGATATTTGCTTTCTCTCGCAAAACCAATTGAGTTCGGACGAACACTTCCTGTTTACTTTACAGCTTGTAAATTAGTGGTTCATACAGCTTTGTACATTCACAATGGAGCGGTTCATACAGACAAGGCTTAAGCCTAGTCCAAGACTAAAATGTTAGTCTGAGCTATTTCAACTTAAAAAGAAACTTGTACTGACTGATCTTAAAATATATCAGTGCCTTTGTTTTGTCTCAAGATGCACACAGTCATATTTTTCTAGGGCAAGTTTATAAAAATGACTTGATAGTGCTTAATTACTTAAATTTCATAAATGAGCTATGGCCTAATTCTGGTTTAGGCTAAGCCCTTTTTATGAAACCAGGCCATAGATAGTTCAAGGCACGGTTAAGACATTCTAAAAATCTTAATGTGACTACTAAATAAGTGACACTGGAGGCCCAAATTAATAAATACTATTAATACTAATAACAAACGTGTCTTCCTCTCCATAGAAAAACACTCTAAACTCTTAAAGGGATAGTTCACCCAAAAATTAACATTTGATGTTTATATGCTTACCCCCAGGGCATCCAAGATGTAGGTGATTCTGTTTCTTTAGTAGAACACCAAACTAAGATTTTTAACTCAAACTGTTGCAGTCTGTCAGTCATATAATGGCAGTCAATGGGACCCACGGCTTTAAGAGTCAAAAAAACATACACAGACAAAACCAAATTAAACCCTGCGGCTCGTGACGATACATTGAGGTCTTAAGACCTCTTAAAACAATCAATCTGTGCAAGAAACTGAACAGTATGTATATAATTATTTACCTTGGATCCACCGCAATGTCCAACTGTCCTGAGCGCATTCACGATAGCCGGCACATGACGAAGAGCAAGCAACCATAACTTAAGTCGATCAGGCTCAAAAGTTGGGCGTCTGAAAAGTCAATCGTAATAATAATAAGCAATAAGCTTCAAAATGGAAACAAAACACTTGGTTAGAAAGACACAAACAATCACATTTAAATAAATATTTCAGCCAAAAAAGATAATAGTGTCATTTATTACTCACCCTCATATCGTTCCAAACCCATAAGACCTTCGTTCATTTTCAGAACACAAATTAAGATATTTTTGATGAAATTCAAGAGCTTTCTGATCCTGCATAGACAGTAACACAACTGACACAAAGCCCAGAAAGATAGTAAGGACATCAGTGGCTCAACCGTAATGTAATGAAGCTACGAAAATACTTTTTGTGTGCCAAGAAAACAAAAATAATGATAAATAAAAAAAAAAAAAATTTAAAATAAAGAAATAAAGCCTAACTAGTGACAGAGGCTGCAAATTAGCTATTAGCTAAAAGCCTAAGTACAGAGCATCTGCTGCATCACATTTGATGTAACAATGGTATTCTGTTGAACAAATAAGAAAAAATAATAAGAAAAACAACTTCAGAGCCTCCTGCTGTAATTATTTCAGTATATAAAAGGCTTGTGCTTCCCGTAGATCATTTGCACTCACTCAGATTGAGATGAGGAATGAGTATATCCATCAAAAGGCCAATAGTTCAGTGCACGACACTAGACCTTTGTTTGTTGTGCAATGGAGAGCTTTTAGATTTCTTTGATCTCTCAGATACATCAGTTGTAGCCTTTCTCGAGTACATACACACACACATACACAATGCTCTGGAGTGTGTTTATGCTTTTGTGTTTCTGTATTCCCTCAGCATCACAGGCTGTTATTTGTCCTCCCCAGTGACTTTTTGGAGGCTTGGTCCTGTCAGGAAGCGTGTTGGGCAGTCTGCAGCAGACAGGATAAGTGGTCGGTCAGCAGAGCAGCACTCCTGCAGGATCCACTGGGACTGACTGCTGATAGGCGATGGGTCAGCGCTTGCTTCTTTACCTGCATCTGCTCTCTCCACCTTAGGAGGCTACACAAGTAGGTCACAGAAAATATTTATTGTCATAATAAACAACAGAACTCACTAATAATGGTCATGTGATCAGAAAACACTTTTTTTTAGCTCTGCAATAAAATTTAGTAAGTGTGTTTTGAAACAATGTCAGATTTTTTTTACTGAATGTGGGATATTCAGACACCAAATAGGAATTCAGTTACTTGATACTCTGACAAAATTAAAACCACATGACTCTCTATATATACCCTTATGAAAATTAACCTTGGTTTTATTATAGTAAAAGTGTAGTAACCATGTTTGCATATTGATTATTATTTGTATAACCACAGTTTTACTACAACTACCATGGATAAACTATGGTTAGTGTAGCAAAACAATGTTTAATTTGCAGTTACCATATTTTAACTTTTTTTTTTGTTTGTTTTATTTGTAGTAAAACTATGGTTAATTGTCAATTACCTGCCACAGGTAATTACAGCAGCACTTATTTTCTGACCAACAGCCTAATTGTGAAAGTGAGTCAATAAGTTACATTTAAGACACAACATTGCCAGTTATTTTATATTTTTTCTCCGCCAGCAACAATAGTTTAATAGTGAATTCAAACTAAGGCAAAGTCAGCCACAACACACTTCCTGATGTATCAGTGTTTTTTAACAAATTAACTGAACAAATCAATCAGTGACACTCCCTTGTTTTGTTTCTAAATGAATCAGTGTTTTTGAATGAATTGTTTAAATAAATGAATCAATGACACTCACACTTGCTTCATTCCTGAAGCAAGCATTTTTTTTTAGAACAAATTGGTTGAATGGATGATTCATTAACTTATAACGACAGTCATGCTAAATTCAAAACCGAATTCTGCATCACATTTCAGTTCTTAGAACGAGTCAGTACTTTTAAATGACTCGCTCACAATGACAGTCACGATTCAAAATGAATCGTTTGAGTGAATGAATCATTTAATGACACACTTGAAAACAGTGGCTTGTCGCCACCTATTGACGTAACAGTGTCAGTGGTAAATAAATTGTTTGAATGAATGAATCAATGACACTCACACTTGATCCATTACAGAAGCAAGCATTTTTTTTAGAACAAATTGGTTGAATGGATGATTCATTAACTTATAATGACAGTCATGCTAAATTCAAAACCAAATTCTGCATCACATTTCAGTTTCTAGAACGAGTCAGTACTTTTAAACGACTCGCTCACAATGACAGTCACGATTCGAAATGAATCGTTTGAGTGAATGAATCATTTAATGACACACTTGAAAATAGTGGCTTGTCGCCACCTATTGACGTAACAGTGTCAGTGGTAAATAAATTGTTTGAATGAATGAATCAATGACACTCACACTTGATCCATTACGGAAGCAAGCATTTTTTTTAGAACAAATTGGTTGAATGGATGATTCATTAACTTATAATGACAGTCATGCTAAATTCAAAACCAAATTCTGCATCACATTTCAGTTTCTAGAACGAGTCAGTACTTTTAAACGACTCGCTCACAATGACAGTCACGATTCGAAATGAATCGTTTGAGTGAATGAATCATTTAATGACACACTTGAAAATAGTGGCTTGTCGCCACCTATTGACGCAACAGTGTCAGTGGTAAATAAATTGTTTGAATGAATGAATCAATGACACTCACACTTGCTTCATTACGGAAGCAAGCATTTTTTTTTTAGAACAAATTGGTTGAATGGATGATTCATTAACTTATAATGACAGTCATGCTAAATTCAAAACCAAATTCTGCATCACATTTCAGTTTCTAGAATGAGTCAGTACTTTTAAATGACTCGTCGATTTTTTAAACAACTCGCTCACAATGACAGTCACGATTCGAAATGAATCGTTTAAGTGAATGATTCATTTATTAACACACTCGAAAACAGTAGCTTGTCACCACCTATTGGTATAACAGTGTCAGTGCTGAATAAAAAGTTTGAATCAATGGATCAATGACACTCACACTTGCTTCATTCTTGCAGCAAGCATTTTTTTAGAACAAATTGGTTGAATGGATGATTCATTAACTTACAACGACAGTCATGCTAAATTCAGAACCTAATTCAGCATCACATTTCAATTCTTTGAATGAATCAGTACTTTTAAACAACTGACTCTCATAATTAAGATAATAGATTAAAAAATATGGTAAGAGACACCAATTTGCAATATTAGTCTGTTTTGTACAGCAAAAATTGCAGGATGCAGATGAGACCGGAAGCCACACCCATAAAATTTACAACTGGCCATGCCCACTTTTATGGGAAGAAAAATATGGATCAATGGGGGGAAAAATCACATCTGAAAAAAGAACTCAACTATAGAGAACACGTTGTTGGACTCATCTAATAATTAGTATTCATTTTCTATAAGGTTTTGATAGAAAGATCAGTTCTGAGCTGTTTGCTGACTTTATTAATTAAAAGTTTAACAGGGCTGAGCACACACACAAAAATCTAACATATTTACGTAAACCTTCATAGCATTTTCACAAAACAAGATGGTGTGAGGTAATATATGCCATATTTACCTGATTTAAGAGTTTGACACTCCACCAGGGAGCTTCTGTGGCAGCTTTATGCTAAGAGCGAGTTTATTTGCAAACTCTTTATTAGTCCAAAGTAGAGCATCCATATAATTACAAACCTCGTCCATGTCTCATAACGAGGCCTGTCATCGATATTTATTTGGAGAGAAATGGGGTCCTACTTTATATGCTAAACATGGAGTCGCAATGAGTTTGCACATTCCCTGAGCTAGAGACACTAATGGCTTGCTGTAGTCTAATGAATGATACATTGAACCATGGCACAACCTCAGAGACAGAGCGAGAGAGACACGCACAGAGAAAGAGGAAAATAATCAGGGGAAGACAAAAAAAAAGACGTCCTCAAACACTCTTTTACTTCTGTAAAGAGGAGGAGAGGACATGACCTTTGAGGAATCTGCGGCAAACAGTAATGTGAAAGAACTATTTTCTCTCTGTCTTTGTTTCTTTCTCTCATACTCTTTCTCTCATTAGTGTCTTGTAATTAGAATTTGTTTACTGATCAGTCATGCATTATGTGACATCGTAGTTGTGGAATGAAGCTGAAGATTACATGAACAGCACAGAGAGCACGATCACAGCGGCAAACAAACAAGCCTGAATCTCTTTTACCGGCTAATTATTGAGTTAGAGACCACTGTGATCCAAGTAGATAGAGTGTGAGCTTGTTGTCATATATTTCAGTGCACAGTTTCTGAGAAACATGACAGTCACTAACGTCAATGATTTTTTATCACAGGAGACAAGATCGTGGTAAAGCAAGTACTGATGTTTGCACAGATGACTTGATCAGAGGATGTATGTGCTAGTTTGAAATCTTTCTTGCAAATCTAGTATGTTTTTTTTCATAATATAAAGCTCCAAACAGCAACTAAATCCTATTTCTACCTTATAAACATATTTATTTTCTTACTCAAAGCAGATAATGTTTCTCTTATCCTCCCTAAAATGTAATATTCGCCTGGCGACCATGATCATATTGAATTGATGCTCATAATTCCACACTCTCCCTCTAATTTAGCCACTATCGGGTTCGATGTCGTCAGGTTAATGGCTTCATTAGGCCACAAATTGCCACCTTGGGCTGTGCATGCCCGCCAATTACCATTTTTCATCATTTGCTTGATAAGCCATTGAAAACATTGGCAAAAAATTTCAAGTAAATCGATTATCTTGGGTTCAGAGTTTTTTTTTTTAAGTGATAAAGATCTTGCAACTTGCCAGTGAAATGAAAGATGCCAAATGCCATCAAGGGAAACAAACTCAAAGCTTGAGCTCATTCAACTATCAGAAATGCATATCTGATACGGTCTTGAGAGCTGGGGACAAAGACAATAGGCAGAACAGTTTATACTAATCTTGCTTATGGTGAATTAGGTGTATGGGCATGTTTTAGAAAACTTAACCTTTATTATCAATCATTTTATTACATGCATCACTTGGTGGTCTCTAGTGTTATTTTAAACAATGCTATTGTTTAGTCTGTCTTTTTGTAATTCATAGTGCAGTTGTAGTGAATTATTGGTAGCACTTTACAATATGGTTCATTAGTTAACATTAACTAAGAATGAACAATTCTGCCCTCCAAAGGCAAAGTGCAGTAACTACACATTTGGTCAAAATTGAGTTAAGTCTTAAAATGGGCTTTGTGACAACTGTTTTGTCTTGTGGCAAAGTCTCCTGGTTCAATTTTGTCCTATTTTTGAGAAGCGAGAGTGTCAAAATTGCAGTAACTACAAAATCCAAACAAATACCAAGGCAAACCACAGTAAGTGATGTTACTGCGTTCTAGCTTTGTTTTCATTTTTTCACAGCTTTATAATGATTTTACATGAACTAGCCAGCCACTAGCAAATTAAACAAGCATTTTAGTTTACCTGCACTGCTCCATTTAAGTCAATTATCCACTCTGACAATGTAATGATAATCCTAATTATAATCATGTTAATGCTTTTTGATATGGACATTTCTCCACGTTTCAGGCAGCTGATCAAATTGTAGTGACAGCGCTTACTCCTTCAAAAGTTAGCTGGCTCCAGTAAAGTAATATTGTTAGGCAAAGTTAGCTATGCCTCCTCAGCAAAGTGACAACCGGATTCGCACCCCCGGCATCAACGGTATTGAAATAGCTGTCAATTCGCCTTTTTGCAAACCGCAATTTGGCAACCTAATTAAAAGACTGATACACCTGCTTTTATGATGATTAATTTTTTTTTGTGGGCATAATCAGTAAATTTACTAGAACTGGGCAGTTTAATTTGTGTCCTGTCATATTCAAGAATAACGATCTGCATTTCAGTTGTCAGAGTCCATCTTGCCAATCAGTTTTTTGGATTTCACAGCCAAAAATACATAAGAATCCCTTATTTTAATTACTAGCCAATTATAGCTTTAAGGGTGTAGATAGCATAAATAGGAAATGTACATGTTTGAGAACAGCCTACACACACTAGGCTACTTGTTTGTGGTTTTTTATTTGTTTAAATTGTGTAATTTTTTCAGCTATTGTTTTAAAGCAAACTAGATCTGTAATGAATTACTGTTTAAATAAAATGAGCAAAACAATCTCTGTTGCGAAAGGAGCAGATGACTCTTAATATTGAGGCTTAATACTGAGCAATTGTAACATTCACAGCATGTAAACATCAGTAAAACTATTATAGTTACTAAAAACAATCAACATGTAGTAAGGGACAGAAAGTTGGATGAACACATTTAGTTTGTAGATAGTAAAACAAACATAATAGTTTGTTTTAGTTTTTTTAGGTAATCCAAAGGCAGAGTGCAGTATCTGCATTTTGGTGGTCAAAGCTCACATCAGTTGTCATGGTTTTGATCTATAAAAAATCTCTTCCTAAGAAGGCATTTCATGAATGCATTACCACTAATCTACCCACAACATGTTTGACTGGCTGATGTAAAAACTTTTAAAGGCATTTTTCTCAGTTTCAGTGTTTGTGTAGTTACTGCACTCTGCCTTTGTAGGGCAGAATTCTTCTAGAGCATTTATTATTCTTCTATCACAGGTTGCTTGTTAACATTAGTTTTGATGCTGGTTTAACCTGGTCCTTAGCGGGTTTATGCTGGTCCTTTGCTGGTCATGTGCTGGTCAAGGACCAGTATAAACCAGCAAAAGGACCAGCACAAACCAGCAAAAGGACCAGCATAAACCAGCAAAAGACCAGCATCAAAAACCTACCTAACCAGCATCCCAGCATCAAAACCTACCTAATCATCATATTCTGTTTTTGTTTTTTGTTTTTTTTGTATTGCTCATTGTTTGTTTGTTAACAAATGACACTGTATTGTAAAGTGTTACCAAATTATTTTGTGTTGAACAGAAATGTGACAGAGGGAAGGTGATTGACTCTTCTTTGTGTACAATAGAAATAAAGTAGATGAATGTAGCTTGACCCTGCAAAATGGCGCTAATGTGTTTGAAGTGGTTTTTAATGCAGTGCTTTGAGTTCAGCATTAGCCAGCTATTTTAAATTTTCCAAGATGTCAGGCGCTCTCGCTCCCGGTAAACATTGAGAGGAAGCCATGACTCACTGTGATTGTTGAATGATTCCGACTTAACGTTACCCCGGCTGTTTGATGAACACGTGAAAAACAGAACGAGAGAGAGAAAAGAAAGGGTAGGCTAGGCGCGAATGACAAGCTAACGCAATGCTAACGCGCTGCACTCGCAGTTTAGATTAAAACGTGAACTATGCCAAACTAGTTTGTAAGATAATATCAGAAGTAAAGTGATACGTTATATTTTAGCAATTCAAACAATAGAAAGTAATAGTAAGATTCCAACACAAAGCTACACAATCGCAAACAGAGAACGCATGACAGAAAACATCTAAACTAAAAATCTAAATTTGTGTATATATGAGATAGTTTTGTTTTTATCATTTTGTTTGGTTTGTAGAACTGGGAAAGTTAACTTAAACCTACATAAGATTTTTTTTTATGCTAAGCCTAAAATATTTCATTAGGAAATTATTCTTAATATCTTAATATCATTATTGCCACTCCTTATACAGTAAATCAGCAATTCGAAAAGTAGGCTTGACTTGAGTCAAAAAGGTTGAGACCCACTGGTTTATGGGATTTTATCACTCCTCTTACTGTCCACAAGGTTTTGAGACATCATTTATGTCTGTAGCACATAACAGTACGGGTTAAGTCACATGTCAAAGTATAATACTTGGGGAAAAGCACTTAACAAGACACATTTTCCCAATGTGAACAGTTTTAGTTACAGAACTTTAAATGAATAATGTATGAATTGCACACATTAGTGTGGTCGTTGTGTCCTCGGAACAGCGGAATACAGCACACAAACATAAATAATGCAAAACTTACATGGGATTCTTATGACACTCCACTAGTAATGTGAAAACAGAACAGGCAGATGCATTTAGTTATGACAATTTAATCAAAATGGACCATTAATGCGAAATATAATTTTGCACCATGAGTTTTGAAGCCATACAATAGCATACAATTTGTGTGATAAACAAGCCAATTAAATGAAATTAAATTTTCATAGGACCTTAGAATACTATATATACTATGTATATAACCAAAAAAGAAGTACAGACTGCTTTTATGCTGCCAGTTTTGTTGTATGAGCAGCTTATGCAGTGATTACATATTTTTGTAGGCTAACCCTGAGGTTAGCATCACCTGGTTCCCTTGAAAAATAGGATTTTGCAAATAAGCTATGTGGCTTTTATGAATATTAAAGCCTAAATACAATTACCACAAGTAAAAAAAGCTAAATGTAGACAATAATCAAAATACACCATGGTTGCATGACTTCAATGTCACTTTTCAGTCTTTATTTAAAAAATGTTTTCCTTGAAATTTGGGTTAGTTTGCAAGAGCATGATTATAAACCCAGTGAGGCTGTAAAAAACATAATTTCTGCAGCTTATATCTCCTTACGTGCCAAACATTGGCTTTAAATCACATTAATTACTACAATTTTAATTTTTGGGAGCAAACCTATTAATAGAATCTTGGTAGTGTGTTGATATGATAATGGCACCTGAGGGACCTTTTTCAAACATAAAGACAAAATCTGGTAGAGACAAGGTTTCCTTACTTGAAAACGGACCGTTATTGCCATAGTGCATATAACTCAAACAATCTGAACAAGACACTTGGGAGATTTTCATGGTGACAAAGAGCATTCCCACTGAATTGGCATATTATTCATGAGTAATATTCAGATAGCCTTCTAAACTCTTTCCGAAAATACATAGCACATTATACTACATTGTGAATTTTCAGATGATAAAAAATCCCTCATAACGCTCGCATGTTCAGTTACTAGTGCTGATGTCTGTCACTACGAAGACCGGTGGAAAATTCTGGGAAAGCATGCTGAGTTTATTCTAGGCTGCAGGCACAAAGAATCCAGGAGAGAAACTCTAATGACCAAAGCAAACTCTTATAGCTCCAGCTTCCAATGCATTTACTCCAAAATGACTTTAGCGGCATTTCCTGAACGAGCTCTTTTATCATTAGAGCCTCAAACTATGGAATATAATATTATTGACTTCATCACCATACGTCTTCATAAGTGGATTTTATTGCCTTTCTGTTCTCTTATTTTAAAGCTGCACTGGGGTGCCAAAACAGCATGCATTGTGGGTAATGACTGGCATCAATATTACTGTAATGTGATTGGGAGATATGTGGCAGTCATTAAAGGGAACGGTCAAAAAGGGGTCTTCTTGTTGCCTACTTGTGTGAGCAGAAATGCCACAGCGACACACTTCTTATTGCATGCATCTCTCTCTCTCTTTATACTTATACGTTCTACATCCGTTCTTAAGTTTATTTACTATATTGTTGTCTGTGTATTAGTGGTGGAGATTTTTTCTGCAGGTTACATTGTTTCACCACCACCAGGTTATGATAAATGATCGCTTTTATGAGTCAAAAGTTTACATACACCTTGCAGAATCTGCAAAATGTTAATTATTTTACCAAAATAAGAGGGATCATACAAAATGCATGTTATTTTTGATTTAGTACTGACCTGAATAAGATATTTTACATAAGACATATTAAAGAGAAAATAATAGTTGAATTTATAAAAATTACCCCATTCAAAAGTTTACATTCTTAATACTGTGTTGTTATCTGAATGATCCACAGCTGTGTGTTTTTTTTTTTTTTTTTAGTGATTGTTGGTAATGAATAAACTGCCCGCTGTTCTTTAGGAAAATTCTCTCTGGTCCCACAATTTCTTTGGTTTTTCAGCATTTTTGTGTATTTTAACCCTTTCCAACAATGACTATATGATTTGGAGATCCATCTTTTCACCCTAAGGACAACTGAGGGAATCATATGCAACTATTACAGAAGGTTCAAATGGTTCAAAAGAAAACGCAATGCATTAAGAGCCAGGGGGTGAAAACTTTTAGATTTTGATGATCAGGGTAAATGTAACTTATTTTGACTTCTGTAGCTTCTGCAGGGCAGTACTGAATGAAAAAAAAAAAAAAAAAGATATTTAGGCAAAATAAGAAAAATGGCCCTACTCCATACTGTTCAAAAGTTTTCACCCCTGGCTCTTAAGGCATCATTTTTCCTTCTGGAGCACCACTGAGTGTTTGAACCTTCTGTAATAGTTGCATATGAGTCCCTCAGTTGTCCTCAGTGTGAAAAGATGGATCCCAGACTCATACATTCATTGTTGGAAAGGGTTCAAATACACAAAATTGCTGAAAAAAAAAAAAAAAAAAAAAGTCAGACCTGAAGGATTTTTCTGAAGAACAATGGGCAGTTTAACTGTTCAGGACAAACAAAAGACTTATGAACAACTATCACAAAAAAAAGAAAAAGAAAAAGAAAAAAAACCCAGCTGTGGCTCATTCAGGTTACAACACAGTATTAAGAATCAAGTGTATGCAAACTTTTGAACAGGGTCATTTTTATAAATTCAATTATTATTTTCTCTTGTGGACAAGTGAAGGTCAGTAAGTGTTTAAGTCAACTCTCCACACTTTACGACCCCTCACCTTCAGATTCTTGTATCCATGGCAACACACCAGTTGCCAAGACGGAAACTAGATACAGATCATTAGGACCCGCGTTTCTGAGCGTTGCGTCTCCATAAAAATGCGGTAAACAACTTTTAAGGGCTCAGCGGATTCCGTCATGCTGTGGTCCTCTATTTCCTAATGAGCCACCTGTCAGTACAACTGCTATCTTACGCACAATTACGCTATCAGCCCTGACACAAACAGCGGGCCAAGCATGGGGAGAACTGGAAGATGAGAAAAAAGGAGTGAGGGTTTGGGTTTGTCACATGTGGGACGGAACGTGACACATTAAAACCAGAGCTTTTTGGAAACCACCTCAGAGTGACTTTCTGTTTCTCGTGCAGCTGTTTGGAAATCAAAAGGTAAGGCTCAGTGACTCACTCCAGCATCTCTTCGCCTCTGTCTCTCCACTTCCCCTGCGGAGGAGCCTGAAGCAGGAGAACAGGTGCGCTCCTATTCACCGTAATGCAAATGTGAACTTTACAGCGGCATTGTGGCTCCTCAACTACGCTATGTAAAATCACCCCATTGGCGTCTCGCTGCCTCTAATGAGCTGCTTATCATCCTTGAGAAAAATAATGAGGTTTCTTTAAACACCGCCACCTGTCCATCTCCAGCAGATAAACAGGGCAGAACCTCATGCTGTGGGCTGGTGCAACAAACGACCACTTCTCAATTTTTGAATTGTAAATCGCTCTTTGACCACACACAGCAAATGAACTGAATAACAATGGAGAGGTAATTGTATGTAAATAGACCATGTGTATTTTCATTTGATTGCAATGCTATGAAAGAAGTGTGCAGACAGTTAACCAACAATATTTATGCTGAATGCTGAGGTGTTACCAGGTTACTATTATTGTGGTTTATTTAAGAATGAATCCAATTTGTGAAAACAATCCAAATCTGATACATCTCTAATTAGAAACATTGTTAAAGGAGAATTTCACTTCCAGAATGAAAATTTCCTGAAAATTTACTCATCCAATCCTTCTTTCTTCAGTCACAAAGAAATACATTTTTTTGAGGAAAACATTCCAGGAATTGTCTCCAAAAAGTGGACTTCAATGGTGGCCAATGGGTTGAAGGTCGAAATTGCAGTTTCAATGCAGCTTCAAAGGGCTCTACACAATCCCAGACAAGGAATGAGGGTCTTATCTACCGAAACGATCATTAATTTTCTAAAAAATAATAAAAATTTATATACTTTTTAACCACAAATGCTCACTTTGCACTAGCTCTGAGATGCGCATACACGTCTTCATGTATTGTGTTATCATGTTAGAAAAGTCATGCTCGGTAAGTTCTTTGTCTCATTTTCTCCTCCAACTTCAAATTCATCTGATTTTGTTGTTTTACCTTTTTTCGTAAAAGGCGTTTGACTTTCTTTGCACGTTTGCTTTGTAAACACTGGGTCGGTACTTCCACCTGTGCAATGTGTGTAATTAAGTAATGCATGAGGTTGAGCTACAATCTTAAAAATAAAGGTGCTTCACGATGCCATAGAACAGGGTTCCTCAAATCTTACCCTGGAGGGCCAGTGCCCTGCAGAGTTTAGCTCCAACCCTGATCAAACTCACCTATCTGTGATTCTCTAATGATCCTGAACACCTTGATTAGCATGCTCAGGTGTGTTTGATTAGGGTTAGAGCTAAACTCTGAAGGTAAATGGATCTGGTGGGCTAGATTTTAGGATCCTTGCCATAGAAGAACCTTTTTTGTCTAAAGTTCCTTAAGGAACCTTTAACATCTGAAGAACCTTTCTGTTTCACAAAAGGTTATTTGTGGCAAAAGAAGGTTCTTCAGATTAGAAAAAGGTAAGAGATGGTTCTTTAAAGCAGTGGTTCTCAACTCCAATCCTCGGGGCCCACTGCTCTGTGCATTTTGTATGTCTCCCTTATTAAACGCACCTGATTCAGATCATCAGCTCATTAGGAGAAAGATCCATGAACTGAACTGAGTGTGTCAGATTCAGAAACATACAAAATGTTAAGAGCAAGGACTGGAGTTGAGAACCACCCTGTTGAAAAAAAACAGCATATTAGGTAGGTTTTGATGCTGGGATGCTGGTTTTAGCTGGTTTATGCTGGTCCTTTGCTGGTTAATGCTGGTCCTAAAATGGTTTATGCTGGTCCTAAGCTGGTCATGTTGCTGGTCAAGGACCAGCATAAACCAGCAAAGGACCGTTATAAACCAGCAAATGACCAGTAAAGGACCAGCTTAAACCAGCATACCAGCATCCCAGCGTCAAAACCTACCATATACTAGCATATGCAGTTTTTTTCAACAGGGCACTGTTTTAAAGAACCTTTGACTGAAAGTTTCTTTGTGGAATCAAAAATGGTTCTTCTATGGCATCGCTGTGAAGAACCTTAAAGCACCTTTATTTTTAAGAGTGTAGTGCAAGATGAACATTTGTGGTTAAAAAGTATATAAATATGTAAAGAAATGCTGGATAAGACCCTTATTCTTTGGCTGGGATCACGTAGAGCCCTTTGAAACTGCATTGAAACTACAATTTGGACCTTCAAACCATTGATCCCCATTGAAGTCCACTATATGGAGAAGAATTTTGGAATGTTTTCCTCAAAAACCTTAATTTGTTTGCAAAGACATGAATATATTGAGTATATTATCAGGAAATTTTAATTCTGGAAGTCAACTTCTCCTTTAATTCAACTAATGTATACGAGTTTGTTTGTAGAAACTTTGCATTACATCACTTGCTCACCAATAGATTTTCTGCAGTGAATGGGTGCCGTCAGAATGAGAGTTCAAACAGCGCATAAAGTAATCCATTGGTGAGCATGTAATGCTAAATTTCTCCAAATCTGTTCTGATGAAGAAACAAACTCATCTACATTTCAGATGGCCTGAGGGTGAGTACATTTTGATTTTGGGTGAACTATTCCTTTAATAATGATCTTTTCTCATCTAATATTGACATACCCTATGTGGCTATTAGTGATTAATTTGACTAATTAATCAGCACGTCATGTAATTAATTTAATTAAAATCTCTAATTTATTGACAGACCTAATTACATTATTTTAAATTTATTCATATTGTGTGCAGTACAAAGCTGTAAGATCTGGAGGTGTTTATACCTAATTAACTTTGTGACTAGGATAATTCTAACAAACGGTGAAAGGCAAATGGAGGGAACTTCACAATTTTTTATTTTTTATTTTTTGCTGAAGGCAATAATCAGCATGTGTTCACTTCCAATGATGCTGGATCAGATGCGCAAATATCTCATTAACTTTTCTCTGTGTTTATGAGAATGTTGTTTTTGTATAGAGAGAAACAGTTTTGGACTATGATTACTGATTTTCTAACTGGCAGGGTTTCTTTGAATGCTGCTTCAAATCAGTCAATTCAAATTAAAGACATTAACTCAGTTTCACAGTAATAACGATATGCCAAATAAATCTGGCAAGAAAACCATCATTAAATCTGTTTCCTTCATGGCTGCCTTTTTGAATAGATGAGATCATTTTGATTATTGAGATCACAAATGAAGAACAATGTGAAAAGGCAACAATCAACCACAGTGATTTCTTGCTTTAAAATCTGTTGACTACAACAAAACACTTTCGATTTTTTACTTTTGAGAGTCTGATTGATTTAAAGAAAGAAACAAAAATTAGATTATGTCATTTAATGTACTATAGCTACAACATTGCTACTCTAGCCTTGAGAGGCCTAACCAAAGCATTTATTCAAAGATGGTGATAGATTGTATCGCAGTCAGAGATGCTTTTGAAGGTCTTGTCATGAGTGTTGACAAATGGAGCCCATCCATAACCTGCTGCGGCCTGACTGTACATGTGAAGCAAAATCCTGAAAGTGAGCATGATGTAAAGAGAGACAGAGATGGAGGAAACACCCCTCCTAACACAGACGGAAACATAAAACGCTAAGCCATGGGGTGGAGGCCGCCATCCTGCCCTCTCATTGATCAGATGATGACATGAGACAGACGGAGATGAAAATGGGGTGTGAAGAAGTGGGAAGCAGAGAAGAGTGCTATTTCCTCCTGGTAAACTGCCTTTTGTAAAGATCTGAAGGAGCTACTTTTTGTGAACAGTGCAGAATATTGCCAGGCTATTAATCTTTTATGGATGTGATCAATCCTCCAAGCTTCAACTAGAAGAATAAATGAGCACCAAACCAAATTTGTCTGTTTATTACAAAACATAAACGAGATCAGAAATTCTTATAGTCACTTAGGGTTGTGTGTGTGCTGTGTGGGTCAAGTTTTGACTACATTATGAGGATGGTAAATTCACCTGCATTTGGGGGAGCAGCCAATAATAATAATAACTACCTCCATCAATAATGACTGAAAATCAGAGAGCAAATGTTCAAAAGATGTTGCTTAGAGCTACAAAGCTTATGAATGTTAGTTTTCCAGTCCTCTCCTTAGATCAAAACACACTTACGGTGTTCAGATCTGGGCAAGGGAACAACCAAGCAGGCTGAAACCTACCATATTTAGGCTCTGGAGACGTGTGTATGCTACAGGATGGGAAATGACAGAAAGATTTTCCTGGAGCTGGACTTCAAATACAGCAGTGAGAATTGTCAGAGTGATGATCTGATTGCATCAAAATCCCTTCTGCACAAAGTCTCCAGCTCTGCTACATATGTATTCTGAGACCATCATACTGGCAGTTGTGCTAGTCCTATCAAAAGTAACTTTGTGCATTCCAAACTTTCATAACACAGTTTTGTTACTAATTGTATATATTACATTTGGCATAAACTTGTATATGTTTAAATTTTTCTACATACCCAGGCCAAGACCAAAACGTTGTAATTTAATTTGATTATTTTCCAACCTGCTGTTATGCTGTTTACTGATTTTACTTGGATTCTCATGGTAAAAAAAGGGTAATATGCCTATAATCATTACACCAGATTATAGGTGCATTTAGTAGTTACACTGTAAATTAGCATACATGATAATATGAGATTAAAACCTCTGTTTAAATAAAGAAGACTGCTTAAAACACCAGTAAGTGTAAAATCCAACCTATTTCCTGACTTTAATATTTCTCTTAAAATATATTACGTTATAAAAGATTCAAGAGAAACATAGTCATGTATTTACTTAATATTTCACCTGACTAAATATTTTTGGCACTTCCATTTGCTCTTTCTATGAAAATACTAATCTTGCTGTCCATATATGGAAATGTGGACGACAGATATCCACATGTCATCGTATTTCTTCTTCGTGGGTCATAATAGGTTAAAGGATAACTATTGCCAAAATAGTTGATGCCAATAGTTGGCAATATGTAGGCCTATCCTTTAAGAGCGGCCTCTGGCTGTGCCTATGAACGGATTATGGTAAAAAAAAAAGTTTCAATAGACATCAATGGCCTTATCGATATATGTATATACCAAAACCCTTCATTATTCCAGATAATGTGCGCCCTTTTGGATTACAAAGCCCTTGGAAAACATGACAAGACAAATTTTCCAGAGCCCGCCTGAACAGGTAAGTTACGTTCTTCTTTGTTAGACAAAGTGTTTTGGATGTGGATCGGAGGAACAGCAGATCTACACGTAAATATATAAATATAAACGTAAATTATTATGAAATGTTAAGCCTTTTTGTACGTGAAATTAGTAATAGTGATTATATGTATGTTTACCTGCTGCATACGCCTGTTTTTACACTTCAAATGTGAGCTCAGCATAAATTAGGCTAGGGGATGTTAAATGCATTCTCGAGATGACTTTTATGAAGCAGCATTGAGTAATTAAAGGAACTGTATGTAAGAAATTTATTTTAGTTAATCATAAAATAGCCCTGACACTAGACATTAAGAAATCATGTTCATTTCAAATACTTATATCACTGACAACAGTGGTCCGGCCAGGATATTGTCATTTAAAAGTGAAAGTTGTTGCCCACAACTGATGTTATTGTTGTCATTTTGTGTTTTGGTCTGAGGCTCCACCCTCCAGCTATCTACCAATCACGAAGTCAGTAGAGTTTTGTCATCCGGGTTGCCAGCTCTGTTACAGCTGCAGCTATGAATGTGTCGGATAAAACATGTATAACGTTACGAAACCTAAAAGACCTCGTTATGAATCCGAAATACGTCGTGACAAAGTCGGAAATAAAACAAGGATTTGTATAGGAGATGCCTTTGAAAGATGGAGACGGCTGAAAACGGAGAAGAATTTGAAGACAGACGCCAACGTTGCTAATTTTCTCCTGGACAGGTTAGATTCATCTATGTTTGGCTAACTTTGCTTCCGTACACAGTGGATTTTCCACGGTCGCCCGTGCTAAATGCGTTCATAAAAAGCTTTATTACACGGCTCTTTGGAATGCTTGATTCTGATTGGTCAGTTGAGACATTTGCAGGTTCGTTCTTTTCAAATAATCACCGCTCCAAAGTAATAACGCATAGCCGGTACTACTTGTATGTTTAAAATCCCTCCGTGCCAACTGTCGCGTCCGGTGTAGACACGGTGTAATACCACATTTCAGTCGGAACATAGATTGTTTTCATACCCTGCTAGTTGTGCGATATAAGTAAGCGACCGTTGCAAATCATTTAAACTTTGTGTGAGCACGTCATAAATAGAACGCGGCAGCAGATTACTGTCGGGGATTTGCCGTGTCGCGCCGCATCCAGTGTAGACAGCATAATAGGTTCTATTGGCTAGTTGCATATCTCCGCCATCTTGGATTTCCGGTCTAGCGAGTGTGTGCACAAATGCTTCCGGATTTGCTAATCGGCGGTGTAGAAAGCCGGAGAAATCCAAATATTATGTTCTATTTATGTTTACAGGATTTATAATGTCACTTAAAATTAAAGTAAGATATGAACGTGTTATTACTACTGTACTATATATGTTAATTGAGCCAGTGGCATTTGAAACTTATGTATGTTCGGTCGGGTGAATGAATAAAATACACTAACAATTTAATCCCTACTCTTTACAAAATGAAAGTTGAACTCGTGGTGTGCTACACAATGTAATTTCCCCGTACCAGTTATGTAAATGTACAAATAACTTTTTTCTCGAAAATATTTTTATTACACTGGCTTTTTTTAGATTAATTTACCAGACACGGCTGCTCGTCAATAATATCCGTTTCTCAATTCTGCACATACATCAGTTTGTTCCATCAACATTTTCACAACATATTTTAATATGTTACACAGATAACTTTGCATCAAACATATTTAGAAATGAAAACACTGACTAAAAGGACTAAAAGGATACTAATAAATAGTTATGATTAATTTAAAGATTTGATGTATTTGTTAATAAATGCAAAAAAATCGCAAAAATATAGGCGGACTGTATGCACTGCTTAGAGACAGATCATGATTCATGCTATGCAACATAATTAATGAAACAGATAGCCTAAATATTAATAGAAACACACAGGGAAATGCAAACCGATCTTTTAATAAATGCAAACCTACAATAATTAAATTATGTTGAATTGTACAGAGAGTTAAATGATGTTACTAAATAAAATTAATAAAACATACACTGAGTCCATAATGCAGAAATCTCTGATCATCTCGTTTGACAGTTGCAAACCTTATGAGCTTATAAATAGCAGTCAGAAAACGATCAACTCTCCGTAATGTCCAGTATTGCACATTTTAATGTTTTGTGTATGAATGAAGAGATCCCAGTGGATTATTAATAACATATGCCGCTGCCGCATAATCAACAGAAGAAAGAATGAAGCAATCTCCGCGTTGTATCTTGATGAATTTCCACACAGAGGTACGCAATAATATAAGGGGGATGTTTTCTCTGATCTTTGTAAAAACAACTATTCGCTATTTATTTTGAAAAACATTCATTATATCTATCTAGCCAAGTTTCCCCATAAAGTAAATGCGAGCGCCGCAAAGACCGGAAATAAGTATGCACGCACTCGCGTCGCCGAACCTCACCGACGCCATCTTGTATTTTGTTGCGTCGCGTCGCTCGCGTTCGGTGTAGACACGGTGTTACAGTACATCTTTACGAAATATTTGGCTAATTGCCATTAGTAAATTTTTGCGATACATAATTACTTCGCAAAACATCTCTCGTGAAGCAACAGAAGAAAAAAAATACTGTGTAGGACTCGTCACTTGCCATTGGAAGCTTCTTGTAGCAGCCTAGGTTCCTGCTGGATCCTGCAGCTTAGCTGGCAACCTCGAGTAAGGAGGGAAAGGGAGGGGATACACCGTTCTACAGTATTTTGAAAGTGATTGCAGTACCAGTTTTGGCCACAATCCTACATACGGTTCCTTTAACTCAGAGGTTCTCAACTCTGGCCCTCGAGGTCCACTTTCCTGCAGAGTTTACCTCCAACCTTGATCAAACTCACCTGCCTGTAACTTTCTTGTAATGATGAAGCGCTTGATTAGTTTGTTCAGGTGTGTTTGATTAGGGTTGAAGCTAAACTCTGCAGGAAAATGGACCTCGAGGGCCAGAGTTGAGAACTCCTGCTTTAACTGACGCCTTATCAATAGACTATATTGGCAGGACTGAACGTAAACAATGCCTCTGTCTGAACCGAACGAAACTCGCATATTTTGCTGATTGTTGCTGAAAATGGTCAATTATTGTCATGTGTTGGGCTGTACTAATCGGTCGGACCGGGAGAAACATGTGGAGTAATATAGACTGCCAAAAGTTAGAACAAATCTGGGAAAAGACTGTAAAAAACTGTCTGGGAAACAAAAGGAGTTAGTGGTTGGCCAAACTGAACCAGGATTTCCAGAGCAAGAATCTTGACAAAATTCGTGTTTGTGCTTATCATTTCCACTCAGGTAGGTGAAATAATAGTTTAATGTCTTAATTAATACTGCTTGTACATATCTTTACCACCTATTAACTTAGTTTGTGAAAACATTTCCTGCTTACTATTATTTAGCTGCTTCCACACGTTTTTTTGTGGTTTAGACAGCATAAATTAGCAGAACAATGTATTTAAGAGTACATTAACCATGCAATCCATGCTGTTGTTTACATCTGAGTTTCTCCATGGCCACACATCTGGGTAACTGGCTAAATCGTGACATAAATCCAAGCCCTCTATAATTCTCAATGATCAACCCCTATTCCCAATTTTATTATTTATGCCGGTTGTTAACAAAGGAAATGGCCTACTAAGAGTAGTAACCCAGAAATCACTCTGTAGTCCAGACTCAGAGATGCACTTCTGTCACAACTGATCCTTGAGCTTAATTGACAGGTGATCTGACCAATCATAATCAGCTCTGCTATTTTTGTCCTATACAAACAAAGCTGACAGGAGAGTTGAATAATGTCGGTGGACTTGAACTTGAATAATGGTGTGCTGACATCTTTCCTTGGTTGAAACAAGAGACCTTCTGACGTTCATTCATGTTTATTTTGTGCTATAGCCTAACTAGTAAAAAGGAAGAGATGACCGGTTCACGTGCCACTTGAATTGAAACACTACAGCCTGTGTCATGGCACATTAAAAAGTCACAGAACAGTATTTATTGTTTGAATTAACTGGAAAGGGACACATTTTGAAAGCTCAGACTGTTTTATACCAAAAGCAACCTGTTCTGTCTTATCTGTCGGTGCATTGTCAGTATCCTCTATTGCACTGCAATGTATTTTTCATTGCGTGAGAGCACGTTGTGTGGCGTCTGGTCCAATATGGTTGACACTGCCCATAGGCTACAAGTAGCCTGTATGACATTTGGGAGAAAAATGGAACACATGCTGTTAATAAATGATCAGGGACCTTATGAGCTTTAGCTTTTGGTTCAGACACACCAGTCATGGGAGCTGAAGGCTCATTGATGGGGAGGAAAAGCCTAGCTAAGGGTATGTGTCTGGTGTGATCACACAGATGAGCTACTGTATTTCAAATAGCTGAAAAAACATAATGCCTGCCATGATATGTGTCAGAATACACACTGTGCATGGGGTTGAGTAGCTGCAGACTGGTCACAGTGCCTATGATGACCCCTGTCCAAAGAGCCTACAATGTACTGAACCATGGAGCAATGAAAAAACGTTGCCTGGTTTGATGACATTTTGTTTTAGATCAGGTTCATAGCCAGGTGCATGTGACACATACCACCTATCTAAAGAGTGTTGCAGAGCATGTACACCCCTTTATGGCAATGCTGTTGCCTGATGGTAGTGGCATCTTTCAACAGGATAATGCACCCTACCACACAGAAAAAGTGGTTTAAGGAACAATGGCTTAAGGCAGGTGGTTTTAATCTTGTGGCTGATCAGTGTATATATTATGTACACATATTTTTTTGCTGTGACTGGGTGTAAGACGTTAAAGAGGACAGATTTATGTGCCCAGGTTTATGAATTTTGAGTCTGGTTGTCCATGATACGACCCCTTTATTTAATTGTATTCCCTCTTTTTTTATATATATATTGGCCTTATATATTCGTCTAGATGAACTGTCTGAAACTGTGTTGTTTTTTTTATCAGCTGTATTTGGACTCCAGTAGCATTTGTGTAACATGGAATTCTTTATGATTCTAATTTAATAACAGGTCCATCATTTCTGTATTATCTCCTGTATATGTAAACCCTCTAAGCCCAAGATAGCAAATTCATTTCCATGACATTCTTTGTGAAAAAAAGCCTGGCCTAACACAAAAGCACAGAACAATGGCACTGGAATTTTGACAGTAAAGAAAGACTCTCACAAATCTGTAACAACAGCATCCTGCATCGCTGCCATGCCTGGGAAGTATGCTGCAGATAACAGCCCAACAATTTCTATTCTTGTTGTTGAGAAAGATGGCTGCACTGGACTATTACCATTGTGTTCTCCATCTTGATCAGATTTATTTCCTTCTTCCATTATCCTGACTAAAAAATGAGTCTGGACCTGAGATGTTGATCTGTTCCCTCCAGCATACTTGTTGTATTCTTGCCTGCAGAGGGCGATATTGTACCTTTAAAAGTGCTTGCACTCTCTCTCTCTCCCATGGTGGGCTTCCTCTCAGTCTGCTTTTCCACCGTTTTTCCCTGACATTGATGACCAAATGGCTGCGAGCAAGCACAGTAGGGCAGCGTTTTGTACAAGACACAGTTTTGCGGATAACAGTGAGATTATGTTTGCCATCTGAAGCATGTTTTCTGCAAATTGAAGGTGACTCCAGGCTGAAAATTAGTCAAACAGCTCTAGAGACTCAGTGCTGTCATTCTGTTTTCTTTCGCTGAATTGCCTTTCCGCATTTGAAGTTGTCTTGATGTGACTTCTAAAATGTTCAGCAAACAAGCAGAGTGCAAGCACTTAAATTAGTGTCAAGCTTGTAGATTAGTCATTAAAGATCAGAAAAGCAATATGCGTATGCAGCAGTGCCAAGCAGGGCACCTGTCATGAAGGTTAGTCTTCTCTGCCAGCTTCTACTCCAACATGGAGCAGCAGGTACATGAACCCAGCAGAGATCAGAGGAACCGTATGTGCGTGCCTGGGTGTGAAAGATAGATGGCTGAGGAGGATAGATGTGGATTAGGGAGGGATATAGGAAGATGAGAAGAAAGTAGGTTTGTAAGGCTAGATCAGAGAGTCAATTCTAGCCTTGCATCCATATTTCTCCTTTACAATGCTAACGTTTGTTCTTGCATGTGGCAACATATGGATAATGCAGAAGTTGTGGCAGCTGTGTTTAAATGGTTGAGCAGAGAAATTTCCAGCTTCTGCCTCATAAATTTGTCCATACAGAGTACTTGTTCTGTGAGCTATTCGGTTTCCTTCATTGTTATGTTAGATGATAACGGGGTTGAATTTATGTTGAACATGATGATGATGAACAAGAGCTTGTGATATTATAAACCTACGTAAAGAGGGGTAATTCATTTTTTACCATTTTACACTGTAAAAAAATCCTTTGTCATCCATTGTACCTTGTTTTACAGTCAAAATATCCAATTTCTTCCACTTACAGTATTGAGAATAGAAAATAACATGTATTTTACTAGAGGCTGTGACAAAATATTGCTTCGTTCTATTAAAAAATGTTTACTTAATTTGAATAAATATTTTTTTTTAATGTTTGAATGATTGATTTAATAACTCACTCATAAATACTTCACTTGTTTATTACTGAATAAATCAGCATTTTCGAATGAATCTCTTGAATGAATGATTCAATGACAAATTGTCTCCATGATTCTGAATTGAGCAAAATAATGCGTAATTTACTAGATGCTGCATGTGAAAAAAATTTCATCTTATTCTTTTCAAAAATGTTCTGAATGAATGAATTCTTTTTAGAACCAGTTTGAAAGAATGATTCAACTACTCGCTCATAAATACTTTATGAGCCATTATGAATCCATTACTGAATTCATTTATTTTTTGGAATGAATCTCTTTAATAAATTATTCAGTGACAAATACATTTTTTTTAACAGTTACTTAAAGTATGTAATCAACCAACGTTATTTGAAGTGAAAATTACCTTCAAAAGATGGTTTGCACCATTCTGGTCACTACCATAGACCACTATACCATAGTGTTTGAATCAAGATCGCAATCTTTTAATGATTATTCGTGTAGCTATAATTGGGAGCATATAATACTGTTCAGAAGTTTGGCGACAGTAAGAGTTTTATCTTGAAATCAATACTTTTATTGATTCATCAGAGGTATATTAAATTAATCAGAAGTAAAGCATTTATAATATACACCTTATTTCTTTTTCAAATAATTTCTTTGCTTTTGAACTTTTTATTCATTTAAGGAGAAGTTCACTTCCAGAACAAAAAAATGTACAGATAATTTACTCCCCCCCCCCCACCCCTTCATCTCAGATGTTCACGTCTTTCTTTCTTCAGCCGTAAAGAAATTGTTTTTTAAGGAAAACATTTCAGGATTTCTCTCCTTATAGTGGAAATCTATGGTGCCCATGACTTTAAACTGGCAAAATGCAGATTAAATGCAAAATGCAATGTCTAGTTCTGCATGAACTGTGTATTCCGGTTCAAGACAGTTAGGGTATGTCAAAAAACTTCCATCTCATTTTCTCCTCTAACGTCAAAATCGTCCTATATCGCTGCAGAAGTACCAACCCAGTGTTTGCAAAGTGAACATGCAAAGATCATCAAACACCCTTTTCAAAAAAAGGTAAAACAGTGATGTAGGATGATTTTAAAAGTTGGAAAAGAAAGTGCAATGGGAGATTTTTGACATACCTTAACTCTATATAAATTGTCTTTTTTTTTTTCTTCGAAAATAGACGATTATATCACTAGATAAGACACTTCTTCCTCATGTGGGATCGTTTAGAGCTCTTTGAGGCTGCATTTAAACTGCATTTTGGAAGTTCAAACTCGTGGTCGCCATAGAAGTCCACTACATGGAGAAAATCCTGAAATGTTTTGCGCAAAAAACATATGACTGTAGAAAGAAACATCTTGGATGACAAGAAGGTGAGTACATTATCTGTAAATTTTTGTTCTGGAAGTGAACTTCTTTAAATAATCCTAAAAAATAAGCATCACAACTGTTTTCAACTTTGATAATAATAAGAAATGTTAATTGAGCAGCAAATCAGCGTATTAGAAATAATTTTGAAGGATCATGTGACACTAAAGACACATTAAATGTGTAATGGCGTAACAGTGAAAATCCAGCTTTGCCATCACAGGAAAAAAGTGTTGGTAACACAATATGTTTCCATTTGTTAACATTAGTTAACTACATTAGTTAACAAAAACTGACAATGAAAAATAATTCTTAAACATTTTTAAAATCTTAGTTAATGTTGATTCCAACATTTACTAATACATGATTAAAATCAAAAATTGTATCTATGAATATCATTTATTGGGCTTGAGCTAACATGGACTAACAATGAACTGCTGTATTTTTATTAAGTTACGTTAACAAAGATTAAACACTGTAACAAATGTATTGCTCCTTGTTAATGTTAGTTAATGCATTAATTATAGTTAACAAATAGTAACTCTATTTTTAATCAATTTTTGATTGAATAAATGCAGTTTGGTGAACCTAAGAGACTTCAAAAATCTTCCAAAAACATTTAACGGATAGTTCACCCAAAAATGAAAGTTCTGTCATTGCTTACCTTTGTTACGGAACGTGCTGGTTCAACGAGACGAGACAAGATTAACAATTAACACTATTTTAATAAACTCTTCAGAGTAACAAGCAGGATCAGGCAGGAGAACAGATAATACCACACACGAAACACAAGTAACATTTGCAAAGACCGACAGTAGACTGAACTCAAGGACAGGTTTATAAAGCTAACTAATAATTAAACACAGGTGACACAGATCACGGTGACGAGGACTAAACCAAATGATAACAAAATGACAGGGGGAGACAATGGGAGAAACCAATAGAACAGACATGAACTGACAGAACTGTGACATTACGCCCCCCTCCGAATAGGCGCGTCCTCGCGCCGTAGAAAAAGAAAAACAAAACAGAAAAGAGGGGCGAAAAAAAAGGAAAATGTCCATGGCGGCTTCGGCGGAGGACGCCACCCCAGGAGGGGGACCAAAACAAAAGTCCAGGTGACAGACAGTACAGTCCAGAGGGGCGACGACGGAGGGAGGAGCCAGGGAGGACATGGGTGGGGCGTAAGGCAGGAGGAACAGACCCAGACCACAGCCATGATGACGGCCCACTGTGGAGCCGACGGAGGGAGGAACCATGGTGGACGAAGGCGTGCCGACTCCATGGGGCCGACCGACAGAGGCGGAGCAGATGGAGAAGGAGCCCGAGGCGAAGATGGAGAGCCGATGATCCGGGGTGACGCCAAGGATCCGGAGGGCCAAGGTGGAACAGGCTCTGGCGCCCGAGGCGGAGGCGGAGTCCCGGAGATCCGCGGCGGAGCCGGAGCGACAGATGATGGAGGCTGTGCCCGCAGGAAGGAGGAGTCCCAAGGAGCCGGTGGGACGGCGCGACGAGGCACAGCCGGAGGAGCAGAGTCCTGAGGTGACGATGGGGTGACGACTGACCAGGGCGGAGCCGAAAAGACGATGGAGCCCGGTGGAGCTGGTGGATCGACGGGCGACGGTGTAGAGGAGGGCGTCGAGAGCCGTGGTGGAACCGCGGGGTCGAAGGGCCGAGGCGGAGTCCTGGACTCGGAGGCTGGAGGCGGAGCTGAGGGATCCTCCAGCCGAGACGCCGATGGACGCTGGCAGTCCCGCGGCGAGCCCACTGCACAGGTGGTGGGCTGAGGGTGAGCTGAGGGGCTGTCAGGGGACAGCGGCGGCCAGACGAACAGGGCATCGGATGACAGAGGGTGGGTGGGTGGGAATTCCGGGCAGACAGAACAGACGGCTATTTCCATATTGAAGTCAATTAAGTCACAAGAGTTATCTTCGGCGAGATCCGAGAAAAAGTCTATTAAATCCCCAGAATTTAGTCCAAGCTCACCCTCAGCGGTGGTGCAGTGGGCAGGGCTCTCTATCGCCCTCTTTTGCTCCACGTGGCAATCCACCATCACAGATGTTGTAGTCGGCTCTCGCACCTGGTCAGATGGGTCAGGCTCTGGCTCTATCGCTCTCGGCTCTGTCTCTCCATCTGCGGTGGGCTCGGGCTGCAACTCCGCATGTCGGGGTGATGGTTGGCTGGGTTCTGGGTCTGGAGTGGGGCTGACGTCCTCCTTGACGATGTCAACGGTCCAGGATGATCGGCAGGACGCCAGCACCCACTCGATGAAATCCGGCAGGCTCTCTTGAGGACCCTCCCCGGATAGCAGCGCCTTGGTGGTGGAATTCAGTCCTAAGCGGTAGTGGATGCATAGGCTGCTATCCGGGAAGTGTGACTGGTTAGCCAGGAAGAGAAACTCACGTGTGTGGTCCTCAAGAGAGCGTTCCCCCTGCCTCAGGAGGATCAGGAGAACAGTAGGGTCCATAATAACAGAAAAAACAAACACTGAGTAAAAAACTGAAAAAATAAACGCAGGGAAAACGTGCCGGGTAAACTGTATTGGTCGGTCTTTCTGTTAAGGAACGTGCTGGTTCAACGAGACGAGAGACAAGATTAACAATTAACACTATTTTAATAAACTCTTCAGAGTAACAAGCAGGATCAGGCAGGAGAACAGATAATACCACACACGAAACACAAGTAACATTTGCAAAGACCGACAGTAGACTGAACTCAAGGACAGGTTTATAAAGCTAACTAATAATTAAACACAGGTGACACAGATCACGGTGACGAGGACTAAACCAAATGATAACAAAATGACAGGGGGAGACAATGGGAGAAACCAATAGAACAGACATGAACTGACAGAACTGTGACAACCTTCATGTCGTTCCAAACCCATGACAATTTTGTTCATCTTCAAAATTAAAATATTTTTAATGACATCCAAGAGCTTTCTGACCCTGCATAGACAGTGATGCAACTGACACATTTAAAGCCTAGAAATGTAGTAAGGACTTTGATAAAACAGTCCATGTGACATCAATGATTCAACTTTAATTTTATGAAGCTACAAGAATACTTTTTGTGTGTAAAGAAAACAAAAATAACAAAGTCGTTATTTTATTTTTATTTATTTTTTTCACACAAAATTACGTTCTTACTACCTTTCTGGTCCTTGAATGTGCCAGTTGCGTTGCTGTCTATGCAGGGTCAGAAAGCTCTCAGATTTTTATTAAAAATATCTTAATTTGTGCTACAAAGATGAACAAAGGTCTTACGTGTTTGGAACGACATGAGGGTAAGTAATTAATGACAGCATTTTCATTTTTGGGTGAACTATGCCTTTAAAGTAATATATAACTCAATATAACTCAAAATATTGCTTTTCAGATAGGTATCTTTAAAATTGTTTGGATATTTACCTTTTGCACAAAATGACTGGCAAGGCCTTCAGTGACTGAGATTGGTGCCCCATTAGGAACGACAGGACATCTTTTAACAATCATCATCATCAGAAACAAAAAGACATAACAAACATAGGCTTGCTTTATAGCAAAATGACACTTTCAGAGTGCACAGTAGGTCCTCTGATCTGCCTGTGGAAGTTAAGAAGGGCAAGTGAAGGTGGCAGAGAGGATTATGGGCCACAGTTGTGGCCCCATGGTGGCCCATAAAGAGGAGTTAATGGCTTGGTGTGGAGTGAAAGAACTCCTGTGCCACGAAGGCTGTGAAAAGCGATGACTTTTACAGCGTGCTGATCCACAGCCTGTCGCACACTCCCCTTTCTTCCTCGGCAGGGATTAGCAGGACTTTCTTTAGGATTTATGGCAAATGAACCGCTCTTAATGACGCCACAGTAGTCATCTCGCACGCGCTGTTGTGCGGTTAGTGTCACATACTCCGTGTGAAGCCCAGGCTGCACGTGCAGCTCTGAAACTCCCTCGGCAGGAGCAACGTTTCGATGGTGTGAAGAAAAATTGCTGCAGAGAGGGCTGGTATCGGGCAGAGAGAGCAGACTGTTCAATGTCACATTGAGGTGGAGTAGGAATACAAGATGGCAAAAAGTGTGTGTATGTGTGCATGTGGGCTCAAGACTGACTAAGATGAGTGTGATGACCTGGGCAGAGTGTGCAAACTAAAAGAAAGGATGCAGCAACAGGAGTCAAAATACATGCAGCCCCCTGCTGAACACATAGTCTGAGAGCAGGTGTTGATCTTTCAAATAATGATTCACACTGCAAATATATTGACACTGTAGCTGTATTTTACTCAGTGATCCCTGTTTTGATGCAAGTGCATATGACCATGCCCTGCCTTCATCCTCTAATAAATATGGTTATTCAGCAATTCATACTTAATGGCCCAGGCACAAATTACAGGGAATATTTTAAACCATGCAAGACAGGCTGAAAAGATCACACTTTTCAAAAAAAACAAAGTCTCAGTAATTTTAATACAATTTATTTGATTATTCATAGTAAAAAGTTTGTACAAATTGTAAAAGTTATACATTATAGTTATACATTTTATTATTATACTTGTTTCATTTTCTAACTTCTATTATTATTATTATTTCAAACTATACCCTGTTACAAAAAAACCCAGCATATTCTGGTTTTAAATTGTGGATTATAACTTTTGGACAATAGTTTTAAACAGATTCATGAGTTCACACTAGACTTGAAGGGATAGTTCATCTAAAATTAGAAAAAATCACCCCATGATTTAATCACTCTTAAGCCATCCTACTTGTATATGACTTAATTCTTTCAGACAAATACAATTGGAGTTAAAAAATGTCCTGGCTCTACCAAACTATATAATGGCAATGAATTACTATGTTACTATTCAATAGTCCAGTAAAAGTCCAAGTGCATCTATCCATCATAAAAAGTACTCCACATGGCTCCGGGAGGTTAATAAAGGCCTCCTGAAGTGAATCGATGTGTTTTATGTTTTCATGTGACGTGATTTCCTTTGTCTTTGGAGTGTTACAAGCTGTTTGAGCATATATAAGATCTCAAACCCAAAGAGATATTCTTTATAAAAGTTAAAACTCAGCCACACCTTCCTAAAACGGCTCATTCAAACACGCCCCCACAATCTAAATTACGGTGTGAGAAGATTTGCCTAACACTGCCCAAATACGCAAAGAAAGGTGGTGTCATTTTTATCCTTGCTGTAGTATTGTTGCAGCCGCCTCCGTGTCGTGGAGAAGCTGTGTGTTTCGTTGCGAAAGTCATTTGTTTGGCCTTCCAAATGAGTACGCAACTAGAAATCAGTGCTTAAGTTATATTTACAACACTGTTCCAGAACAGTACAAATATTCGAGTATGTACGGCACATTTTACGGAGGATTGTTTCCTAAACCTGGGAGAGTAGCCTGCTATAAAGTGGCTTTAAAAACGTAATCTCTATCTTCCGCTAACTGTCGTATGCGTGTTCACCAGAGTGGCATTTCAGTGGATGATGTAGGACGTAGACATAGCATAAGCTCTGGTGAAAATATAGTATGCTAATCCCACAAGTACCAAGTTTTGTTTACAGGAGCAAAGGAAAACCAGTCTCCGCTTGGCTTATATCGAAATCCTCCGATATTTTTCTTTACAAATCTTATTTTGCATGGAGTTTTGTTTAGTGGAAGCGGTTTATACAATTTTAAATATGGATATTTTTCCTACAAAAATGCATCAATTCACTTCAGAAGGCCTTTATTAACCCCCTGGAGCCATGTGGAGTACTTTACAACAAATGGACGCCGTTCATTGGACTTTTATTGGACTACTGAATAATACCACCCATTCACTGCTATAAAGCTTGGAAGAGCCAGGACTTTTTTTTTTCATATAACTCTGATTGTATTCACCTGAATATACACATATGATGGCTTGAGTGTGAGTAAATCATGGGGTCATTTTAATTTTTGGCTGAACAATCCCTTTTTAACCCCAGTATGTTGTGTGAAGTGTAGAAGCACAGATGACTGTCACTTCTGCACATTGTGAAGCATAACGTGTTGTGAAACTCCATCGTAATGTTTATGTCAAGTGTGAACTCATGAACCTGTACATTACTCTTGGCCAGAAGCAATAGTTTATGAAGCATCAACTCAGAGATTATTTTTTTTTCATTATTTGCTTGTGTTCAAATGAAAAACATCAGTTATGTACTGTACATCTGGCATGAGGGTGAGTAAATGATGAGAGAATTTGCATTTTTGGATGGAGTATACCTTGAAGTTCTATATGATAAGCTTTCCAATCCCATACATGTTGTGCATTTTTATTCAGGGCAGTTGGTATGATGACAACGGAATAGCAGCAAAGCGTTTATCGTGAAATTACCACCCTGTAATGCTTTCTAAGCCCAGGGCTTCCATGATGAGGACACCCTGGTGAAAGTGAAGCCTTGGATTACTCTGAAAGCCAAAGCCCTGTCATCTCACCTGTCATGCATGGCCAAACACAAAATAAGGAGTGACTAGTGCTTCAACACTTTCTAAAGGGTGACAAAAGGAGAAGGACTGTTAAAGTGTCAGATTTGCAGATTTAGAACTGCAAGCAAACATCTATGCAGTGAAGAGAGGTCAATGATATGACTTTATTTAATCATTTTACAGTTGTAATTTCCACATGTGACTAGATATTTCTTCTAAAGGAATCAAAAGGCAGTGCATTTTTGATATTCCATAAATTCTGCTGGGTGTGAGCGTGAGTGCATCTGTAAAAATTCTTCTTTTACACAGTTTGTGACGTAGAGGGAAATAATTACTTCCTCTTTAATTAACAGACTTTATTTTACTAGCAGGCATTGAGGTCAAAAGCCATCATATGATTCTATTAAAATAAAATAATTTTCTACAGACAATGAACAGTTATATTGGACTTAAACTTGATTTTTTTAATGAGAAATGCCTGGTATATCAGTTTTTAAACAAAATTAGAGTTGTATTTTTAATGTATTGGCATCAGTTGATGTTGAATGTTTAATTGTACATGCTCATATACATCTAATGCTCCTTTTAAAGTAGCTTAAAAGCACTAATAATGTAATAATGCTATTTAACATTTTTTTTTAAATATATATATATTGTAAGGTTTCTAGATGTTATAAGGTTTATTGCAAACCTTTTAATTAGACTATATACATCTGGCTGTCAGATCTCTAGATATCAGTTGCTTTTTATTAAATCCCACAAATATAAGACATTTCAAAACAGCTAAAAAAGCATAACATGTAAAAAAAATAGTTACTATCTGAAACATGCTAAACTCATTAGAGCGACAGTCATGGCAGGACTAGTATTACCGTGGCGTCTCATCATCAGCATTCCCCTCACGATGTCAACTCTGTCACCTGTTGCCATAACAGCCATCTGTGCAGCGCATCAGCGCCCGACAGGTTTCAGAAACATGATCTCAAATTATCAGGACGTATCATAAATAAAAAAAGATTTCCTTTATTTCAAACGTTTGCTTAATACTGCAGGAAACTACCTTCATGCATAATGTAATTTATTATATAAATAATTCAGAGATATAATATATAATAATATAATATATATATATATATATATATATATATATATATATATATATATATATATTTGGTTTGCATTACTTACTTATAACAGTTCTCTGGTATTAAAAACGTGGAGCACAATCGTTCTTATGCCACTGAATGAGTCCTAATTTGAAGATATTAAGGTTCTTCAGATAGTGGTAATATGGTAATATCTCATGACCTTTGATATACTGCATTATCTACAATATCACCTGAAACTGAAAGGTTGTTAATGGTTTAGCCTTTGTCATGTTATGAAGATAATGCAGTTCATTGAATTCACTATTACTCTTTATGACCCAAGGCTGGAAATACAGGCTTTTTCTCAGATTTACTCTCTTCTTTGCTTTCTAGTCTTTATGCATTCTGTTTTGATCAATAACAAAAGTTATTTCCTGCAAGGAAGAGTGAAACAAGAATCATTATTATTAAAAGGAAGTTCAAAAGCAGCCAGGATTTGCTCAAGGCTTATCAGATTCTGCTGCTGATGTCTGGATTGACTAATTCTTGATCTGAGCCGGTGAAATGACATTTTTGCATGGGCAGCCACTGGGTAGCCGTTCCCTCTGGAAGCAGCCTGCGCATGCATATTTAATATCGCCGATACACATCGACTTTAATGGCTTGCTTTGAAAAGAGTTAGAACTTTTCCAGCTCCTTAGGAAAAGGGATGTACATCCTCCTGACATCTAGAAGCTTCTCCCTGTGCAATTAATGGAAAAGTGTTACAGATCACTTGTTTTTCAAATGTATAGCTTAATAATAATAGTAACAGCAAAGCATTTAAAAAGGCTAACGAAAATGATTTCAGAAAAGATAATTTATTTATAGTTTATCTAAGGATGCTGCTTGTTTTGATGTGTTATGCAATGCAGTTACATTCATGCATTTGTGAATTTGTGTAAATTTGCCTAAAGGATTAAAATTAGATGAAAATGTACTCGCCCACTGGCCATCCAGGATGTAGATGAGTTTGTTTCTTCTTCTAAACATATTTGGAGAAATGTATCATTACATCACTTGCTCACTAATGGATTCTCTGCAGCAAATGGGAGTTCAGACAGCAATGATCAATTCAAAATCAACTAAATTAATTGAAGGATTAGTTCACTTCCAGAATAAAAAGTAAAAAATGATATACTAATTTTTTTTAACCATTAATGCTCGTCTTGAACTAGCTCGACCTCACACATCAAAGGATTACTTCACTTTCAGAATAAACATTTCTTGATAATTTACTTACCCACATGTCATCCAAGATATTCATGGCTTTCTTTCTTTAGTCGCAAAGAAATTGTTTTTTTTTTTTTGAGAAAAACATTCCAGGATTTTTCTCCATGTAGTGGACTTTAATGGTGCTTAACGGATTGAAAATTAAAGATGCAGTTTCAGTGCAGTCTCGTTAACTACATCGCTGTTTTACTTTAAAGGGTGTTTGACCTTCATTGCATGTTGACATTGTAAACACTGGGTCAGTACTTCAGTAGCGATGTGGGATAGGGCAGCACGATACTGGGAAAAAAATACATTGCGATATATTTTTTTTCATGCGATATTTATTGCGATGTGTAGAAATTCATTTATGTTCATCAGGTGTTTTGAGTTTTATGTGAAATTCAAAAATAATTGGGGTGATTTTGTAAGCATTTTCAAAGAATAAAAAATGTAAAAGTATAATTTAAAAACCCTGAAATAAAATACTTTTTAAAGCTTATTTTGGGTTGCTTCATAAACAGTTTGACTCACCTTATTCACTGTCAATTTAGGCAAATCAAGGCTTTAATATGTTATGAAATTAATAATGAATGTTGCTTTTACCCTGATGAAAGGGAACTCATTTTGAGAATGAAAAGAGGACACATTATCACATTAAAGAATTAACATGAGTGACAAAATAAGTAATTTAACATTTTATTCAACAACTTCTTTTTTGAAAACAGATTAGTAAATATATTTTGTCGCAAAATTGTAATAAGCTAAGCTTAACTTGTTGTAATGACAATAACAAGTGTTGTTTACAATAATTATCTTACAATCTTACAATTTCACTTGTGATATAAGCTCAGTTTCCACTTGTGCCTTGCATTTGTTGTACAGCTCTGGGATGGCAATTTGAGAAAAATAAGTGCGTGGAAGGCAATCTGATCTGGCTTTGCATTCGTCATACAGTGCTTTGTGGTGCCGACTAAGGGCCCGTTCTCATGTGGCGTCTTTTGCGCGCTCAAGTTAGTTATTTCAAATGTAGACGCGCGGTATGCACGCTCATAATGGAAGCGACATGCACTGCGGGTCATGTGACAAGATCTAAGAACTAAGAATCAGCTTCTTCCTTTCACGAAAAACATTAAAAGCTTAGCCAAGATGGAGGAACAGCTGATCGCTGTTACAGGGATAACATTTTTTAGCAGCAGAGCTACTGCAAGTGATTTTTAGTTTTGGAAATCCATTTATCCTTTGCTGAAACTTCCGCGTCTTTAGGAGAGCGCAGGTCATGGTTGCTTAGCAACGGCAGACGCCACTGGAGCGCAAGTTACAGAGTGCTTTGGAAAGAAGGAGAAAACAGCGCGCCTAGCGTTTCCCGCGCGTTAACGGCCCCTTAAATGGTCAAACAAATTCGTAGTGTTTCAGCGAGTTTTGGCAACAACTGCCAGGCACTCCCGACAAAGCACCTGTTTTTGGTCAGCAGCATCCTTTTTTGTATCCAAAATACTTCCATATGACCGACGCTGTGTTTCTTTTTGCGACCAAATCTTCCATTTCGGCGCTTTTCTCCCGTCCCACGCTCATTTCGCCATGCGCACACAGAGACTGCATGCATGAAGTAGGTGAAGCAACGTGTGCATTGTAGTTTTTAAAGAACCCTTAAATATGAGTTAATTAAGTTGGCTTGAGAAAGCCAACTTACTGATATTCTATTTTCTTCCTAGCCAAAATTTTCTGACTGTATCTCCTCCTAGAGCTTTAACTCGACAAACTCCAAACTCAGCCCAGATCTTCAGTCTGGTCTGACTCGAGTTGCTATATCTTTTCTAACTGATTGGACCTACGGTTTTCCTAAAAATGGCGATTAAAACTGGGAAAAATCCCATAGACTTACATTGACGGAATGTTCAAATGAGCCAAGACTTTCAATCTCCAACTGTCAAAACTCCCAGAATCCTTTGAGACTCAATCAAACTGCCCTTCTATGTACTATATTTCTAATCCAATCAAACTCATTTAAACATCATCTATCTATCTATCTATCTATCTATCTATCTATCTATCTATCTATCTATCTATCTATCTATCTATCTATCTATCTATCTATCTATCTATCTATCTATCTATCTATCTATCTATCTATCTATCTAATGCTAACCATGCTAGAATCATGCTAGTGACTTTCTAGTCATGCTAAAATCATTGCTAGTGACATGCTAGTCATGCTAGTAATCATGCTAGCGACTTGCTAGTCATGCTAGAATCGTGCTAGCGACTTGCTAGTCATGCTAGAATCGTGCTAGCGACTTGCTAGTCATGTTAAAATCATGCTAGCGACTTCCTAGTCATGGTAAAATCATGCTAGGGACTTGCTAGTCATGCTAGAATCATGCTAGCGACTAGCTAGTCATGCTAAAATCATGCTAGCGACTTGCTAATCGTATAAATCATGCTAGCGACTTGCTAGTCATGCTAGAATCATGCTAACGACTTGCTAGTCATGCTAGAATCATGCTAGCGACTTGCTAATCATACTAGCAACATGTTAGAAACATGCTAACAACCCCCCATACACCCTAGCAACGACATAGCATCACCCTAGCAACCACCCCTTGCACCCTGGCAGCCACATAGCAACACCTTAGCAACCCCCTTGGATACCCTAGCAACCGCATAGCAACACCTTAGCAACCACCGTGGGTACCTTAGCAACCACATATCAACACCTTAGCAACCACCCTGGGCACCCTAGCAACCGCATAGCAACACCTTAGCAACCACCCCAGGTACCCTAGCAACCGCATAGCAACACCTTAGCAACCACCATGGGAACCTTAGCAACCACATAGCAACACCCTAGCAACCACCCCGGGTACCTTAGCAACCGCATAGCAACAACTTAGCAACCACCCTGGGTACCTTAGCAACCACAGCGCAACACCTTAACAACCACCATGGGTATCTTAGCAACCGCATAGCAACACCTTAGCAACCACCATGGGTACCTTAGCAACAGCATAGCAACACCCTAGCAACACCCTAGCAACCACCCTGGGTACCTTAGCAACCGCATAGCAACAACTTAGCATCCACCATGGGTACCTTAGCAACAACATAGAAACACCACAACAACCACTCTGAGAACCTTAGCATCTAACTTTTAAAACTACTTTAAACTTCAAACTATTTTAGACTGAATTGGCTATCTATCTATCTATCTATCTATCTATCTATCTATCTATCTATCTATCTATCTATCTATCTATCTATCTATCTATCTATCTATCTATCTATCTATCTATCTATCTATCTATCTATCTATCTATCTATCTATCTATCTTCAAGCTTTAAAACTGCTGAAAACTTTAAACTATTTCAGACTGAAAACCATCAAACTTAAAAATGTAAAACTTTTTAAACTTATTAAAATTTTAATACTTTTTAAAGCTTTCAAACTTTTCAAACTTTCTGGTCCGGCTTTCTCAAGCCAACTTAAAGTTTGTCTTGACGAACTTTTTTATCTAGTTACTTTATATTAGACACATATAGATCCGTGAATAGAAAGTTTAGAAATATAGAAAGTACATTTTTAAATCAGACACACATAATTTTTTTTATTTTATTTTGCCCTGCATTGTGACTGCCGCGATGTGACTACCGCGCATGCATACATTGCGATGACGATGCTGAAACGTTGTATCGTGCAGCCCTAATGTAGTGCGATTTTGAAGTTGGAAGAGAAAATGACTGTACCCTAACTGTATTGAACTGGAGTGCACAGAGTACGCATATGCATTGCAGAGCTAGACAAGACGAGCATTTGAGGTTTATGTATATAAATCGTCATTTTTTTTAAAGAAAATAACTGATCGTTTCGCTAGATATGACTCTTATTCCTCAGCTAGGATTGTGTAGAGCCCTTTGAAGCTGCACTGAAACTGCATTTTTAACCTTCAATCCATTAAGCTCCATTGAACTCCACTAAATGGAGAAAACTTCTGTAATGTATTCCTTAAAAAAACGTAAAAAGACATCTTGAATGACATGAAAGTGAGTACATTATCAGAAAATTTTTATTTTGGAAGTGAAGTAATCCTTTAAGTAGTCATATTGGAAAGGTCACACATGACGTAGACAGAAGTACCAACATAACATAGTGTTTACAAAGTCGAATAATTAACCCAGCATAACTATTCCAATGTGATTATGTAATGCGTGAGGTTGTGCATGCACATTGCACACAGTCCAGAGCATTTTTGGTTAAAAGGTATATACATTTTTATTTTATTTAGAAAATAACCCCATGGTTTCGCTAGACAAGACCCTTATTCCTCAGCTGGGATTGTGTAGAGCCCTTTGAAACGGCACTTGCTCCTGTTGAAGTCCACTATATGATATTGTATTCCATTGCATTTCTGTTGTTGTGACATTAGTGTGCAATGTTTTAGTATGCTTTAGTACTGTGCATCAACCCTGTGTCTTTGCTCTCTAGACAGAGGACTGTTTTCCGTGTGCGTCCGTTCATCTGTGCCCTGCAGGCGGTGTAATTAACCCTCTATCGATCAGCCCGTGTACACCCTGCGGTGAGGCGGCCCGTGATAACTGCGTGTTGCTGGGCTTCTCCATGTGTGCTCTCAATTCATATTTAATCGATATTCCATTAAAGTTGTGTTTCTACAAAAGCCCAGAGTGATCTGTGTGAGGCTGGTAAAGCAGCCAGTGTGGCTTTGTTTTTTTGGGGAAATTTCAGCAAGTTTTTAGATCTGTCCGGTCGCTGTCCTGAGTATCCAGAGAGGATAATCCTACAATGTTGAGGTGACTGAGAGGAAAGTATTGGATGGTCAAACGCTAAGGCCATCGATTAGGAGTTTTGCTGTCACTGCTGTGGCCTTTGTCTGTCAGTGGTGACAAATTAGTCCCCTGTGGTAAATATAAGGCACTTGTGGACATCCAGAGGCAACGTTTGTAAAGATCAGAGGAGTTTTTTGCTGTTAACTGATTCTCATTCGATGCACAACATACAGGGGGTGTGGAAAACCCAATACCAACCAGACCCGAGGAAAAAAAACCTGCTTTTGCTGTTTATGTAATTCTTCGCTCTGTCGTCCTAAACCACTGCTAGTCTTACTTCTTCCTCTTGCTTGATGAATTTATCAGATAAAGTTGTTTTTGTATGACATAGCTGCATCTATGTTGTAGTAGCATTATGCCTTGTGTATGGGAAAGCTCTCGTGACAGGAGTTGTCCGGCAGCAGCTGCCCTGACAGGCTGTCACAGAGCAGAGATGAGGAGCAGCAGTTTGGTAAATGATTAAATGCTCCTTGCTGTACTGAATACATAACAGGCCTCTCTCACTTCCCTTCGTATCATCACACAACACTGCGTAACAGAGAAATTATTACAGTTCAAGCTGTTTCATGAACAACTTGAAAGACATAATTGTTTTCATTATTTACATACTTTGTAGATGTTGATGTGTTTCTTTCTTAAGAAAGGAATGAGGGTCTTATGTAGCAAAACGATCAGTCATTTTCTGAAAAAAAATTACATTTTTTTTTAACCATATATGCTTGTCTTTCACTAGCTTTGAGATGCTTGTCTACCACTTCATGCATTACATAATGACATTGGAAAGGTCACACGCGTTTAGTTCTCCGTCTGTGTACTGTGGCAAGAACTCCATCTCATTTTCTTCTCCAACTTCAAAATTGTCCGACATTGTTGTTTTACCTTTTTTTGTAAAGGGCGTTTGACTTTCTTTGCATGTTCCCTTTGTAAACACTGGGTTGGCACTTCTGTCTATGTCACGCGTGACCTTTCCAATGTCATGGCTGCAGAGCTAGTGCAAGATCTGTGGTTAAAAAGTGGCATGCGTAAGTTGGGAAACCCCTTGCAGAATCTGTAAAGTGTAAATAATTTTAACAAAATAAGAAAGATCATACAAAATGATCTTTTTTATTTTATTTAGTACTGTCCTGAGTAAGATATTTTACATAAGATGTTTACATATAGTCCACAAGACCTATGTGGTTACCTGGATGATCTACAAATCTTTTTTTTTGTTTTGTGATGGTTGTTTGTTCTGAACTGAGCACTGTTCTTCAGAAAAATCCTCCATCTTTTGTATATGTGAACCCTTTTCAGCAGTGACTGTATGAGTTTGAGATCCATATTTTGAGAGGCCTAAACACAACAAAAAAGGTGCAAACAGTCACTGATACTCCAGAAGGAAACACGACGCATTAAGGGGGGTGAAAACTTTTTGAATTTGAAGAACAAGGTAATTTGTACTTAATTTGTCTTCTAGGAAACATGCAAGTATGATATTTCAGCAAAATAAGATTTTGGACATCTTCATCCTGTTCAAAAGTTTTCACCCCCCGTTTTTTTTTTTTTTTTTTTGTCTTGTGGACTATACGTAAACATCTTTCATGTAAAATATCTTAACCAGGACAGTACTAAATAAACATTACATGCATTATAACATGCATTATGTGTGATCTCACTATTATTTTTGTTAATATTATTAAAATTTTCACAGATTCTGCAAGGGGTTCCAAAACTTGGAACATGCCACTGTAATTTTTTTTTTAAATGAACAATTGTTTCACTAAATAAGACCTTTATTCTTCAGCGGGGATCATGTAGAGCACTTTGAAGCTGCATTTTGGACCTTGAACTTGTTGATCCCTATTGAAGTCCACTACATGGAGAAAAATGGAATGTTTTCCTCAAAAACCATAATTTCTTTTTGACTGAAGAAAGAAAACATGAACATCCTGGATGACATGGGGTTGAGTGAGTCATCAGGAAATGTTTATTCTGGAGTAAACTAATTCATGATGAAGATGAAATGTTTTTGATTCATTCAAAAGAATAGTTCATAAGAGTCATTTATTTGTGAATTGGACTACACTGTTCGCATTTTGTTTACTACAATTATTTCAAAGTGTTTTTGTTTATTTTATGTTTGTATTCATTTGCATCAGATATGATACTTGACATTTTTTAACAGTTTTTGCGCTTCCAGAGCTCCATTTCATCAATGGGAGGTCATTTAAAAAGTTGTTAGAGCTACAATAAGATATATTGGAGTTCAGGTGGGTCTTTTCAACTTGTGAAATTGAATTTTACAATACTAATGAATTAGTAACAAGTCATTTATCAACCATTTACATAGTGGCTTATGCAATATTAATACCTTCTGAATAAGTTATTAACAGGAACTTGTAAAAATGGTTCTGGGAGGCTCACTGCCATTGTTAAATATTAAGGAAAGGTAGAGGCATTGACACAACTTCTGCTGAGCAATGTGAAAGGTGGGTGTTAAGTCTGTAATCTCACAGGTGTCTCTGCAGATACCAAATGAGAGGAAAAATGCAAGTGTAGACAGAGGAGAGAGAGAGAGAACAAAATTGAACCATGTACATTATATGAACATTTCCTCAGGCCATTTGTCACACCAATGATATTACCTCCTACCTCAAAAAAGACCGCGAGCCAGAGCCGGCGCTTGAGGCTCGAGAGGAAGACTTTTGGCAGAAACACTCTTACAGGAGAAAGCAGAAAGAGAAAAGTGAGTTCTTGAAGAGCAAACTTGCTCGTCTTTCACTCAGAGACACCTAATCTAACCTTATCCACCACAACTCCACTCTTAATACATGGGAGACTGTCATTTAGTCAGCCAGATCAGGGCTGTCAGGCCGTCTGGAGATTCCAGTCCTTCTTTCCAAGGGAGGGCAGAGGGTGGGGATTCGGATTTAATGTGATTGGGATGTCAGTGATGGCATCTCTGGCTTATCGCCCGGACGTCTGCTGCAGGTGACACGGCCGACAGTAATGAAAGTCTTACTCTGGCGGAGATGAGGCCATCAGAGCTTAGAGTCAGACCTCTATCTGATTTAGAAGAGAGCTGTGGAAGAAAAACTCAATGCCAAAAAGTACAGGACACAAGTGCATTCGGGGTCCATACATGGGTTTGCTCTTTCTACAAGAATCTCAGTTTAAGACAGCTAATGATTTTATGTTAAGAAAAGCAGTTATTAATATTAGTGTTTCATTTGTTATTACATTACTGTTTAAAAGATTAGGGTCAGTAGTAATATTCATTTTATATATAATATATATATAATATATATTTATAATAATATATACTTTTATTCAACAAGGATACATTAAATTGATGAATAGAAAATTAAAAGAACATTTATTTGAAAGCATAACTCTTGTAACAATGTAAAAGCCTTTACTGTCACTTTTGAATGTATCAAATTGACATTTATCACATTTTCCTCAGAAATAAACCAAGATATAGAATTGCAATTAAAATTCTAAATGTAACTCATTTTATTAGCAATCTTCATTGTTTTGTTTGACAGTTAAAAAAAAGTTTGAAATGCCACAACATTTGTGTGGCAGTAGTTTATACATTTCATTATATACAATTGAGGTCAAAAGTTTACATACACCTTGCAGAATCTACAAAATGTTAATTATTTTACCAAAATAAGAGGGATATAAAATCATATAAAATGCATGTTATTTTTTATTTAGTTCTGACCTAAATAGGATATTTCACACAAAAGATGTTTACAAGTACACAAGAGAAAATAATAGTTGAATTTATAATTTCTTTTTTTTTTTTTTTTTAGTGATAGTTGTCCATTTGTTTGTCCCAAACAGTTGAACTGCCTGCTATTCTTCAGAAAAATCCTTCAGGTCCCACAATTTATTTGGTTTTTCAGCATTTTTTCGTATTTTAGCCCTTTCCAACAATGACTGTATGATTTTGAGATCCATTTTTTTACACTAAGGACAACTGTTACAGTAGGTTCAAACACTCACTGATGCTCCAGAAGGAAAAACGATGCATTAAGAGCCAGGGGTGTAAACTTTTGAATGGAATGAGGATGTGTACATCTTATTTTGCCTAAACATCATATTTGATTCTTTTAGTATTGCCCTTCAGAAGCTACAGAAGATATTTACATGTTTCCGAGAGGACTAAATAAGGTACAGTAAATTTACCCTGTAAGTTTTCACTCCCTGGCTCTTAATGCACTGTGTTTGCTTCAGTTCAAGCATCAGTGAACTTTTGAACAGGGAAAAAAAAATCAACTATTATTTTCTCTTGCACACTATATGCTTTGTATAACTGTGTATATGGTTTTTATGTATATTCAGGTCAGTACTAAATAAAAAATAACATGGATTTTGTATGATTCCTCTTATTTTGGTAAAATAAGTTACATTTTGTAGATTCTGCAAGTTGTATGTAAACTTTTGACCTCAACTTTAATATATCTATTATGCATAATTGATTTTTACAGACCAGGATGCATTACAGTGTGTTGAATTTCTTTGAATTACGTTTCTTGTAATCAGTGTCCTGTGGGGTGTGGCCAATTCAAAATAAAAATTAACAACTGAGATAATTTTTTTTCAGCCCTGTTAGATAAAAGTTAGCTCACATGGACTATAACTTTCCAATTTCCAATTCTGATTTCAAGTGGCCTTTAATTTTTGCTAAAAAACGTAGAAATGTAAAAGTTAAAATAGTCTTAATATAGTTTGCCCTTTAGAGAGACAACAGAAAAGGAGGAAGAACCAGTAAGATCAGTCTATCATACACAATTGTCCTTTACATCACAAAATAATTCTAAACTTAGGATAAAACTCACAAGTTGAGTTATTTGACTGAGTTGTAGTACTGCTAATTAAATGACTTTGAGACAGCAAAGAGAAAGAAAAGAATGTGTATGTGTCAGAAAGTCCTTCCTCTTTACCAGCGCCAATTATCTTTGGAGATGGCAGGATGACACTGATTCCGGCAGCGGGTAAGATGGGGTGGAGGTGGGTTTGCTGTCCTCACCTTTCTCCCACTGTGTGTGGGCAGCCAGCCATCTCATTACCACACACAGACCACAGCCTCAAGTTTCTCCTTCTTTCTTCTATTTTTGTCATCTTTTTTCTTCTACTAGTCTCCTGTTTCTGCTTCTCCGCTTGCCATCATTTTTAGTATGTTTACTTCCAGGTGATCACAATGATCTATAACCTTTTTTATATGAACACTGGATGAAAACATCACAACATTTTGTCTCCTAGTTAGATTTGGAGTCACTGGCTAGTGGGAACAGGATGCTGAGTTTTCTTTTTCTTTCTCTTTCAAATATAGAGCCAACAAGCATAGTTCCATGTATATTGCTAGATTCTTTTTATTGGTAAATTCAGATTTATTAGTTAACTTTTACTGATAAGAATGATAATTGTTTATCTGTTTGAATTCTTCTTCTTCTGGGATGTCTTGTTCATGCATATACCATTGTTGTTTTTGTTGGTCCTGATAACATACATTTGATTTTAATGAATGAAAATTCTGTCATTAATTTCTTACCCACATGTTGTTCCAAGACCTTCGTTCATCTTCAGAAGACAAATTAAGATATTTTTAATAAATCCTGAGCTTTTTGACTCTGCATAGCTACCACTTTCAAAGTCTAGAAAGTTAGTAAGGACGTTGTTAAAATAGTCCGTGTGACATCAGTGATTCAGCTGTAATGTTATGAAGCTACAACAATACTTTTTTGTGTTCAAAGAAAACAACATTAACAATTTCTTCTCTCCCGTGTCAGTCTTCAATGCGCATTCACAAATATGGAAAGCCATGAAGGTCAAAAACCTTGGATGGATCAAAATGACATGAATTGAATGAATCTTGAGATCACACATCAAATACGAATTGTTTACGTGTTTGCACATCAGTTTTTCATGTGTAAACACATATTCTACGTGTAAACAATGCGCAAACAATCATTGTGTTGTTTACATGTTAAAATTAACACATTTTTGACCTTCATGGTTTTCCATACACAAGAGTACTATGGTACTCTCCTGAATGCACATTGAAGCCTGACGTGGAAGAAAAGGAAATTGCTGAATAAAGTTGTTTTTGTTTTCTTTCTTTGCACACAAAAAGTAATTACGGTTAAATAACCAATGTCACATGTACTATTTTAACGACTACCTTTCTGGGCCTTGAACGTGGTTGTTGTGTTGCTGCCTATACAGGGTTAGAAAGCTCTTGGATTTCATTAAAATAACTTAATTTGTGTTCCAAAGAGGAATGAAGGTCTTACTGGTTTGGAACAACATGAGGGTGAGTAATTAATGACAGAATTTTCATTTTTGGTTGAACTATCCTTACTATCCTATCCCTGTTGTGGCATAGATGCTTCGATAATGTGACGAAAGTAAACCTATAGTTCCCTTACGTTTCCACCCATTTGCTGGGTCAGTGATAAGGTGTCATGATCTGGGCTGTGGGGCCTCCCTCAGCCACCTGAGGTCGCTGTTTTCCCTTCCCTCCACTGCACTCCCTTGATTTGTACACCTGTTTGTCATTAGCAATCATTCACCCCTCACCTCACAATTATCTGGGTTATAAGAACCCTTCTTCCCCACTCATCATCCTGGCTGCATTGTCTTCTGTGTGGTTTGTTTCTGTGTTTCTGATCCCGGCTCTAGACCTTGTTCTTGTTTTGTTCTTTTGAGTTTAAGTTGTGTGTGCCGTGTTGGCCTTTTGTTCTGTTTTTTGTGTTTATTAAATATATTCTTCTTTCTCCCTGCATTTGGACCCAGACCTCCTGTTATTCTCGTGACAGAATGCAGCCAGCAAAGATGGGTCCAGCGGGGAGGAATTTTTTTTTCAAGGAGGCGGCGTCCCCCCGTTCTGTTCCCGAGACGGCGGGGATGTCCTTCGAGGCGGCGTCGGCCGCTCGTTTTGAATGCATCTACACCTGCCTGGCGGCGATGGATGCCCGTAGCGCCGAGGCTGCGCGGACGCGCCCCTGCTTTGCCGCGGGGATAGAGACGCTGTTTCGCGGGAAGGTGGCGGCGTCCACTATCTCGGTCCCCGAAGCGGCGGTGATCGCTATTCCTATTCCTGATGCGGCGGTGACCGCTGGTGATGTTCCTGATGCGGCGGTGACCGCGCTCTCTGTTCCGGACGCGGCGGTGACCGCGCTCTCTGTTCCGGACGCGGCGGTGACCGCGCTCTCTGTTCCGGACGCGGCGGTGACCGCGCTCTCTGTTCCGGACGCGGCGGTGACCGCTCTCGCTGTTCCTGATGCGGCGGTGACCGCTCTCGCTGTTCCTGATGCGGCGGTGACCGCTCTCGCTGTTCCTGATGCGGCGGTGACTGCTCTCGCTGTTCCTGATGCGGCGGTGACCGCTCACTCTCTGTCTGATGCGGCGGTGACCGCTCTCGCTATTCCTGATGCGGCGGTGACCGCTGGTGATGTTCCTGATGCGGCGGTGACCGCTCTCGCTGTTCCTGATGCGGCGGTGACCGCTCACTCTGTGCCTGATGCGGCGGTGACCGCTCTCGCTGTTCCTGATGCGGCGGTGACCGCTCTCGCTGTTCCTGATGCGGCGGTGACCGCTCTCGCTGTTCCTGATGCGGCGGTGACCGCTCACTCTGTGCCTGATGCGGCGGTGACCGCTCTCGCTGTTCCTGATGCGGCGGTGACCGCTCTCGCTATTCCTGATGCGGCGGTGACCGCTGGTGATGTTCCTGATGCGGCGGTGACCGCTCTCGCTGTTCCTGATGCGGCGGTGACCGCTCTCGCTGTTCCTGATGCGGCGGTGACCGCTCTCGCTATTCCTGATGCGGCGGTGACCGCTGGTGATGTTCCTGATGCGGCGGTGACCGCTCTCGCTGTTCCTGATGCGGCGGTGACCGCTCTCGCTGTTCCTTATGCGGCGGTGACCGCTCTCGCTGTTCCTGATGCGGCGGTGACCGCTCTCGCTGTTCCTGATGCGGCGGTGACCGCTCTCGCTGTTCCTTATGCGGCGGTGACCGCTCTCGCTGTTCCTGATGCGGCGGTGACCGCTCTCGCTGTTCCTGATGCGGCGGTGACCGCTCTCGCTATTCCTGATGCGGCGGTGACCGCTCTCGCTGTTCCTGATGCGGCGGTGACCGCTCACTCTGTGCCTGATGCGGCGGTGACCGCTCTCACTGTTCCTGATGCGGCGGTGACCGCTCACTCTGTGCCTGATGCGGCGGTGACCGCTCTCGCTGTTCCTGATGCGGCGGTGACCGCTCTCGCTATTCCTGATGCGGCGGTGACCGCTGGTGATGTTCCTGATGTGGCGGTGACCGCTCTCGCTGTTCCTGATGCGGCGGTGACCGCTCTCGCTGTTCCTGATGCGGCGGTGACCGCTCTCGCTGTTCCTGATGCGGCGGTGACCGCTCTCGCTGTTCCTGACGCGGCGGTGACCGCTCTCGCTGTTCCTGATGCGGCGGTGACCGCTCTCGCTGTTCCTGACGTGGTGGTGACCGCTCACTCTGTGCCTGATGCGGCGGTGACCGCTCTCACTGTTCCTGATGCGGCGGTGACCGCTCACTCTGTGCCTGATGCGGCGGTGACCGCTCTCGCTGTTCCTGATGCGGCGGTGACCGCTCTCGCTATTCCTGATGCGGCGGTGACCGCTGGTGATGTTCCTGATGTGGCGGTGACCGCTCTCGCTGTTCCTGATGCGGCGGTGACCGCTCTCGCTGTTCCTGATGCGGCGGTGACCGCTCTCGCTGTTCCTGATGCGGCGGTGACCGCTCTCGCTGTTCCTGATGCGGCGGTGACCGCTCTCGCTGTTCCTGACGCGGCGGTGACCGCTCTCGCTGTTCCTGATGCGGCGGTGACCGCTCTCGCTGTTCCTGACGTGGTGGTGACCGCTCACTCTGTTCCTGATGCGGCGGTGACCGCTCACTCTGTTCCTGACGCGGCGGTGACCGCTCTCGCTGTTCCTGACGTGGCGGTGACCGCTCACTCTGTTCCTGACGCGGCGGTGACCGCGCTCTCTGTTCCGGATGCGGCGGTGACCGTCCTCTCTGTTCCTGACACTGCGGCGACCGTGCTTTCTGTTCCTGACGCGGCGGTGACTGGGCTGCACGGGCCTGGCCCGCCGTCCCTCCCCCTGATTTGCCTTCCCCCGTTCCTCCACCCTCCAGACTTGTGGAACGTCTGGGAGCCGTTCCGTGGGGAGGGGGTAGTGTCATGATCTGGGCTGTGGGGCCTCCCTCAGCCACCTGAGGTCGCTGTTTTCCCTTCCCTCCACTGCACTCCCTTGATTTGTACACCTGTTTGTCATTAGCAATCATTCACCCCTCACCTGGTCACAATTATCTTGGTTATAAGAACCCTTCTTCCCCACTCATCATCCTGGCTGCATTGTCTTCTGTGTGGTTTGTTTCTGTGTTTCTGATCCCGGCTCTAGACCTTGTTCTTGTTTTGTTCTTTTGAGTTTAAGTTGTGTGTGCCGTGTTGGCCTTTTGTTCTGTTTTTTGTGTTTATTAAATATATTCTTCTTTCTCCCTGCATTTGGACCCAGACCTCCTGTTATTCTCGTGACATAAGGTTAATGTTGGCTTGTAAAAATGTTTAGATTAGTTACAAAACGAAGAGCTGAACTATTGAAATCAACTGTAGCTAACAGTTATATTAATGCTACCCAGGCATGCTACTTGCAGCAACCAGACCTGAACACTTTGGTTGTATTATTGCATGCCCTTGAAACACCCTAGAAAATAACACTTGATAGAAAGCCTGTGCCCCAGAACTGATGAAGGCCTGAAAAACCCCCGAGTGTAACTGCAGAGTGAAATCCTTTACAAACACCGGGCTACATCAGAACAGTACAACAGAGAGGTCTAAAAGATGGTTATAATTATAAATTAATTCTGAAGCTATTTTAGTTGCTTAAGGCGTTTTGAATATTAATGCTTATAACCAGCCGTGTTTTCTCAGGGCCTCTGATGCAGTCATGTTTCTGCCTGGATGTCTTTGCATAACATCAATCTGGACCTGACATGACACAGACCCTGCGGGAACCACTTCAGGTAGAGAGAGGAAACTGTTCTCAGAAAACTCTGCTCAGTGAGGATAGGAGAATGGTCTCAAATAGTGGTGGGTGGTTTGACAAAATCTGTATCATGTTTTTTTTTTTTTCTGGCGATTTCACGGTTTATCACAAGTTTTTTTCCAGACTGTGCATTTTTATGAATCAAAATGCATGAAACAGTTGCTGAACCACTGTGTTTTAATCATGATCCAAACAAACATCTTAGATATAGCATAGTTTTTGATGTAAATTAGGTTATAATTTAAAGCAAAAACAGAATCGTGTGACCATAGCTTTGTGAAACAAAAAACAGCAGAAGGGCTGAATGAGAAAGCAAATTCACTCTCTGACAGCAGGTGGCGCTTATGGAACAGCAGTAATATAAAATTTCATTGGTTACTGCTGTTAACAAAGCAGCACATAGCTTTTAAATATTACATTAATATGCATTATATGTAAGTAAGGTGAAAGTAAAATACCATTTAAACTTTTCTGAAGACAAGTCAGTTCCCCTCAGAGATACATTCCCCCATCCCCAATTCAGTGTTTAGAATTTCCCCCCAATATTTTGCTCATGGTGAACAGTGATCTTGCTCTGCCTGTCACTGTATTCTCCTTTTTGCGTTCGTCTTCAGCGTCTCTGGTTTCTGTAAACAGCTGTTTACAGTTGGTTTATTTGCCCAGTTAAATAATTAGTTGTATTAGTTATTAATAGTTCTCTAAACATTAGTCAGAAGTGTATGCAGTTAACAGGGATTTCCTCTCCGTTCAAAACACTGTCTACATTGCTTAGCCAATTGTACTGGTATGCTGTTTTTTTTTTAAATTCATATCATTGTAGGGATATCAGCGCGAATCAAACAATTTGGGAGAGTCGATTAGAAGTAAAAACACTACAGACTCACATTCCACAAGAGGCCCCCCATCATAAATCTGACGTTTCATAGCCTGGCGCCAGAACGCCAGCCTGAAGCAGACCTAACTAACCAAGAACTTGCAAAATTAACACAAAGACACTTCTTCATAATCAAATCCTTCGAATAAGGAGATTGTCAAATTTGGAGCAAGTAACCAAGATTAATGGTCAAAGAGATGCACATTTTGAACATCACATGATTAAAGTCCTTAGCGATATGGTTGGTTTTCCCCCACACACAGGACACAACGGAAATTCCTTCCCTAAACTTTTGACCTCCCAGCTTAGAGAACAGACCCTCACAGAAGGGCACAGAAAACTGTCTATTGATGTACATATGCGCCTAAAATGTGCTAAAGAACTAAGGAGCAACTCCTCATTTCTATGTATAACTTCCTATCATATATGTAACCCACACATTTGTCTATTATGTTTTAATCACTCATTGTGTATGTCCCTTTTGATAACTATTGAATAGTTTAATGGTTTATATTGATGTTTGATATGCACGGTCTGGAAATCGCATTCTCAAAATGTTCCTGTAATTCAATTCTTTGCGAAATGTATTATTGTCTTGTTATAGAAATCATGTCCAAATTTATCTCTGCAAAGAGCGGGAATTTGGGATCACGGGACTAATAAGATAACATGGTGATTTATGGTTCGGAAGGTGGAACCAGCAGCCCACCGGAGTTCAGCCAATGTTCTAATTGGTCAAGACATCATTTTGGGAGGTGTCCAAAAGCTGAGTTTAAATACCAAGGACACTCTCAAATCTCTCTCTTATCTCTTGCAACTTTTCTTACTCCTTACAACGCTCTTCACGTGCTTCGCGCCGCCGCGTCTCGACGCCGCCTGGCCTGCATGCCAGCCTCCTCATCTAAAGGAAACATGAGGAGATCATTCCACTTCTGTTTTTTTCCTTTAATCCTTTTTATTTCTTTCCGTTGAGAGTTTCGTTTCTAGTTAAGTTTGTGCAAGCTGCGACCGACCTAAACGTCTGCGCTGACCTCAACTTCAACAGCACGCAACTCTCATATCCAGCCAACGCCCAAGCACACAAAGGACCACAGAACCAACCAATCAGCAATCTCGGGAAAGCCCCCTTTCTGAAGCGACGCAACTAAAGGAATTCCCAAAGGCAACGCGCAAGTAACCTCCAGAATCTTACTGAACTGGTGCATTTTGATATAAAGTTTAATAACCTCTTTGAGAGACTCAATACGAGGGTTAATTAAGTGATTGATGGTTGATCAGGTCTAAGCAACATATTGCTAACTTGGGACTTCATATTTTCATTCCTTTAAACTCATTCTTTCCTCACTTTCTCTTTCTGCAACCTGTGTGAATGCGTGTGTTTATGTTAGATTAGTTTGTATGTGTTAGGTTTATCCAATAAATTCATATTTTTATTAAGTATCTTGTGTTTCGTGCTTACAAGTTATTGCCTTAAACTGCTGATTTTGCTACTGTGCTTATATATAGTGTTTTCACTATATTCTGGATAGTAATATCCATTGCAGAGTTTCTGTTAGACGACTTGTGAATGAATCGCGCGTCGACTCTGAAACAGCCGTAAAACAGCGATTCTGTTCAAATTCCCTATTGAATCATATTCGATTCCCTTTGAGCTAAATTATAAATTATTATGTAATTAATCCCTATTACAATCCTACATCATGTGCGTAATTCACACTGGTTTAACGTCTCAAAATATCTCAGAACTGATAGAGAACACATTTTATTTTCTAAAACATATATATTTGTAATAATTTGCTTACTTTAGTTTGTAACCGATAAAAGGGCATGCTCTCAAACTCACTAACACACACAGAAAGGAAGAAACAATACCTCTTTAGTTTAGATTTTTTTTTAGGTTTAGACTATAAAAGCCTCTTATGCAGGTCTTGCTGCATGTTGCAGTTATGCCCTGCCATGTGTATTTTAACTTCATATTACATGTTGTGTAATAGACTCCCTGCTTGCCACTAGCCAGACAGATTTTCACCTTTGCTGCTTCAAAAGCTTCATATGGTTCGGTAATCCCTACATGTGATGGTGCAGCGGCGACTTCAACACTTCCTGCCGTTTGATCTATGCCATACCACACTTTCTGCACATCTGTGATAGGCTTTGAAAATGAAGCTGAAATCTCCCTTGAACAAGATGCAGCATTACTCAGCATTAGTCTGCGACTACTGTAACTGCACTAATGAATGCACTTTGAGGAAAACGGTATGTGGTTTTTAAGATTAGATTATTTCTGGAATCACAGGATAAATCTAAAGCATCTCCTCAAATATTAAATTCTGTTCAAAAAATATAAAAAAAGAATTTTGCAACCTGGTCTCATGACAAAACATGTACTTCTGGGAACTTTTTCGCAAGATGCGAAATACGTACCACCATGTACATTTCCTGACATATTCAATGTGAAATGTCCACTGGTGGCGCTAAAAGAGTATTAATTTTTTCCCCCCAGAACGGATGAACGTACATATGGTATGTTTTATGTGATGTTGTCACTGCTGTTCTGACTTGAAATGTTCATTGAGTGGCGCTATAACTCTGACACTTTATGACATTTTAAAATAATGACTGTTTGATGTTATGTGTTGTCTCAACCTACCATGTATTTCCCTTGTTTCTGTCTCATGTTCTCATTGGTTCTCCTGCTCCATGTGTCTGTCTCCCATTGGTTGTTTCTGTCATGTGACCTCTAGTGTTTCGTATAAAGCCTTTCCCTTCCCCCTCTGTGTTCACTAATCGTTGTTTAGCTGTATTTCCCTTGTTTTGCGTTTTCTAGTTTCCCTGTGTTTTCTGATCTTGGACTGTTTATTCGTTTATTGATTCTTGCCGCCTGCCCCTAAACATTTCGTATGTTTATTGGATTATTCTTCTGGATTTTCTTGGATGTACTGTTTGCTGTCTCTGACCTCACCTGTTCGACCACGTCTTTTAAATAAAGCTTGCAATTGGATCCACCTCTCACCGCCTCTGTAACAACACCTAAACTGACCCGATAGTATAAACAAAAGCAAATGTGATGTAAAAACGCAATCACAAGCATGCTGTTTTAGCTTGATTTTTCATCTCTTTTCATTGTCCTAAGTCCGCGTCCTAAGTCCCATTCTGTGCCAACTGAACTACTGAGAAAGCTTGTTACATCTATAAAGTGAAACATATGGAGCTGTAATTATAACTGTGTATGAAAACAATTACATGTGCTCACTGTTTTACCACCTCTAGTGTTCATTTCAGTTGGAAACTGCAGTGATATTTACTAATTGATGCATATTTTGCGTCTTGTGAAAAAGTTGTGAAAAAGAGGTACGTTTTCTTCACGAGACCAGGTAGTTTTTTTTTTTTTTTGCAGTTTCAACTTACAACCTAAGCCAAAGTCACTTTCAAGGAAAGTCTGTTCACTCTGTGGCCATAATTGCAATGCTTCCGGGCAGCTATTTCAGCCATGCAACACCAAGCCCTATCTACTTAAATGGGGAAATCCTGAAATCTTAAAAACTGCTTGCCTCACTCACATTTAAATGACATATTTCAAATCAACAACAAAACCTAACATGAAATGTCTCATTAATAATGTTCCTTATGTTCAAATAGCGTTAAACCCTACATTTCAGGCTGGAAGTGATTTTGCTGACTGCGCGTTTCTGAACGCTGACTGTTTCTGTGCTATGGCTTTATCAAGTGGTGATTGGCTCTTTTATTTAGAAGATGGGAAGGTTTTTGCAGTTGCACTTTCTCTTGTTCATAGTAATGAAGGTGTACCATCTTGTTATTTCTGTAGTCTTTGATAAAGCCTGAATGTACATAACAGGCCAAGGCAAAAATAAATACACTAAAAATACATTTATTTACACACAAAACTACAAACTACAAAATGCATGTTATTTTTTATTTAATATTGACCCAAAAAAGATATTTCACATAAAAGATGTTTATGTATAGTCCACAAGAGAAAATAATAGTTGAATTTATAAAAATGACCCCGTTCAAAAGTTTACATACACTTGATTCTTAATACTGTGTTGATTTCTGAATGATCCAAGGCTGTTTTTTTTTAGTGATAGATGTTCATGAGTCCCTTGTTTATCCTGAACAGTTAAACTGCCTGCTGTTCTTCAGAAAAATCCTTTAGGTTCCACAAATTCTTTGGTTTTCCAGCATCTTTGTGTATTATTATATTACTATATAATTTTGAGATCCATCTTTTCACATTGAGGACAACTGAGGGACTCGTATGCAATTATTACAGAAGGTTCAAATGCTCACTGATGCTCCAGAAGTATTAAGAATCAAGGAGATAAACAGGGTAATTTTTATAAATTTGTGTTATTTTATCATCTTCTCTTGTGGATTGTTACTAGATGTAAACAATCCTTATCAATGACATTAAAACACATTTTAGGCTTAATGTTAAGAAATGTGCATTGTGCACAAATAGTACTTCAAATAAATTAAAATTATATATTTTATTTCAGTCAGTAAATATGTTAATAGATTTGAATACTACTTACAGTAGTATAAAATAAATGTATTTTAAATATATCACGTTTTCTTACTGGAGTGATAAGAAAAAAACGAAAAATGAAAAACCTTAAAATGTGAGTTGTCACTGATAATTATGTGAGTTGTCAGTTTAGAGTTTGCAGCGCTTGCTGTGATATTTCTGTTGACGGACTCCCGGTTTCTATTTTTCAGGCCCGTAGCCAGGGGGGTTCGGGTGGTTCGAACGAACCACCCCATACTGCCAAAGGTCCATAATTTAAATACGTTTTTTTTTAATAAACAAGTGTTCTTTTAAATAACAACGACATTTAAAGCCATAAAAAATATTAAATACCTTAATTAGTATAAAAGCCTTAATTATTAAAGATGTCATAAATTTGGGCAAGTAAAGACAAGAATCGCATTATGGATTAAATGTGCTAGTCATAAAGCGTGCCACACGGACCGTTTATCCGCTCGGATCACAGTTCAAACAGCAGCGGAGCGCAAATTCACAAGAGCAGACGCGTTAACTAGCGAGCAATGAACAGCGCTGCAAGATCCACAGTGAAGAACAAAAAAATGACTTTGCTACTTAAACAGGCGAAACAGCGCTGACAAACAGGAGAAACACTGTGCGCGACGATACAGTCAGAATCATTTTCCATGGATTTATTTTACACTAACTGCACCATGATATTGTGGCAGAAATGTGGAATATTATATAATATTAATGTAGACATGTATTAACTGTAAAGAAGTAATGTAATATAATTATAGTATTTTTGAGATTAATCTATAGCGTTTGTGCATTTATACTAAATGTATTTAGACCACTGTTCTTTATACAAATACATAGAAATTATGTAGTAAATTTCACCATACAAAAATGAGCTTGTTACAATTTTTATGGATGTTATTGTTTTTGATTAACATTATCTGAGCTGTAAATCATGATAGAGGTTTAATATGTTACTAGACATTGCTTTATCCTGTCATTCAATATTAATTCTATTTCTGCAGGTCTTAAAAAAAGGTAACAAAAAGCCTTAATTTTGATTTTAAAAATCCTGCAGATACAATGTGGGCCTAAACAGTTAAATAAAATTCCTTTCTTGATATTTGTGTTTTGAAAAGGAGGACACTGCATAGGGCCCAGAGGTTGAAAGGAGCCCAGAAAACTCAGTGGAGGGGTGTAGCATGGGTCAAGGAAGAACACAGTACTTTCTGACTAGAGACGGTTCTGGACCCTTTTTAGATTGTCATCAACTTTTTTTTTATTTTTGTTGTTCAATTTGCACAGTGAACATAGTTGTAGCTCTTTTTTTTGAACTCTCAAAGTGCACCAAATTAATGAATTTAACTTTAAAATGTATACAATTTTCTCCAGGGGGGCATGCCCCCGGACCCCCCTAGAGGGATACACATTCACCCACCACTGTCTCTCTAAATCTTACATGACCATGATGTGAGCCCTCACCCACCACCATTACCCCCTCATGTTTTGGCTCAGGCCAAGTTTTTTATTTAAATCCTACAAACATAAACTCAATTGGAAGTGTGTCAGTATAAAGGATCTGTGCATTTATTGCATTAACAGTGGCTCTTTATTAATTGCTTTAGGTATTTGTGTATATTTACTGAAGAAGGTGATACATGATCTTGGTAAGTTTGACCACATTGTAGTAAATATGTTTGGTGCATCAAAAATCATGCATATTAAGATACCAACAGACATGCTAATCCAGCACAAACGTGCATGAGAAGTCACCAAAATGAAGTAGGCTATTTGAACCTCATAATTAAATACAAAATGGGTGGGAACTGAAAAAGGTCCACTTTTTGAAAAAAAGAACCCCCCCTTCTGGTAGGCTGGCTACGGGCCTGTTTTTGACGTGCTGCAGCTACTCTGTAATATAAACATTTATTACAAATGTCATGTGTGTCAATAGAGTGTGATGTTTAGTCCTTGAATTTTATATTTTAAATAACTTCTGATTGTAACAGCAAAGCCAGATTCTCTCTGGAACTGCTACATGCCTGATCTGAGAGTAGAAAATTGTGTTTGTTGTGTTCATTGAACTTGTTCCTGAGAGGTCTACCTGGTTAGTGCCCCCAGGAAATCTGAGGTTGAGACCCTTGTTTTTGACATGAAGTATCTGCAAAATGATTTTATGGCAAGAAATTGCTTTCTTTTTGCATTTCAACTTCTCTCTATTAGATAAGAAGAAACCGTCATGCATGTGTCACTATTCACTAATATACCGGCATTTGTTGGATTCTTCACGGTCGGGAACCAGGTTGTCACAAGAATGTTTAGCACAGTCGTTTTCCCAATTAACATTCCCTCATGTCAGGCATGACATACACTACTAGAACCCTTCGTTCTCATCTGCAAGGTTTCAGCGAGACATTTACGGATCTGTGAGTGTTCATCAAGACATTTACAGACTTGTGCACAACGGATATGAGGAATGTGCATGAATTCATAATTAAAGATTACAGTTGAGAGCCTTTTTCAAACATCTGTTCCGAACGTGGCTTCACAGTCAAAGTTAATTAATCTTCTTGTTTCTCAGGTGATCGTGGTTGCATATCGAGACGCTGTCATCTCACTGCGTCAGTCGCCTCCGGATAATAAAAAGCAAATTGAATATACTCCTCGACCAAAGTTATAACTAGAAGTAAGTGACAACAGCCTCCGGAATCCCGTTTTGAGTTGGAAGTCTTCAGACTTCAAGGTTTATGGTTTTCAATTTACTAGTTTTATGTGCCAGTTCTCTGCATCAAAAAACATGAACTGTAATGCAAATAGAGTGTCATGCTGTGACAAAAGCTTAAAAACTATTTCGATAGGGGACAGAAATATTCTGTGTGTGGTTTGAATTCAAACACAAACAGAAAGTGTAGTTTTGGGATATGATGTGCTACAGCATCTTTCTGCACATTTAGCATGAACAATGTGTTTTATTGTTGTATTAAATACCATTTTAATTAAACTGACCTGATAACAACATTGTTGTACTTAGGGGTGTGTGATAATGACAAAATAATATCTCAATGTTTTCTGGAATTTTGTTGGTAACAATAATTAGACAATATTTTGCTGAGCATGTTATTGTGCTGTTATTTTGGTTTAGGACTGCCGTGGTCAGCTGACTCCCAAAGTGTTTGATATTCGTCATATTCTCTGCAGTGTTTAGTCTGCAGAAGCAACAGAAATTTCCAATTAGTTTAAATTAATTTGTGCCTTTTATGGGAATTTTTACCTTCATAAGGCCATTTTTTTTGTAATCTAATTAAATGTATGCATCATCTTCTGAGCCAAATTCTTAAATTTAATCAGTAAGTTTAAATATTAAGACACTATCCAACTTATTCTTCAGGGCGGAAGTAAACCTATGGGCAGGACTTCCAGTTCAATAGCCACTACAGGGAAATAAAGAGAAGACTAACAAGGTGCAGTAAACAGTAAAACTTTGCACTGCAAACCAGTGTGTTCAAAATCAAGATACTATATTAAAATAATATGGTAAGACACACCAATTTGCAATATCAAGCAGCAAAACAAGCTGTTTTGTACAGCTAAAAATGTAAAAATGGCTCTTACAGGAGAAATAAGGTGGATATGGGCTGTTACCAAATCATATGAAATCACTATCAACAAAATTGTTTGCAATGCAGAGTTGGCACAGAATCGGCATCTGAATTGTCATTCAGATACATTTGCACACTGTTTAATGCAGGACATAAAACCTGCAGTAACAAATGCCTAAAAAATTGTTTTGATGTTTTTAAAACAAAATGTTTAATAGTGATATTTGAAATGATTTGGGGGGAAAAAAGGGAAAATATACTTTAACTATGAACCTAAAATCGCCAGTAGGTGTTGGCGAGTTTGAGTCATTCATTCAACGATTCATTCAACGGCTGATTGATTCAGTAACGAAACACCATTCTTTGTTCCTCAGAGACGCAAAACAGTTAATCTGTGGCTTTGATTAAAACACTTTTTGTTGACAAAATAGAGAAAAAAACGGAACTCAATTAATCGATATTAATTTAATTATTAAATTAATCATTTATTGAACTGTTTTTTTTAAAATCAGCATCACATTTGCAATCATACTGGTATTTAGAGAAAAAACTGTACTCTTTGTGTGATATTAGCTACACTCTTAAAATTAAATGTTCCAAGAGGGTGTTTTTGCCGTGATGCCATACACCTAAATATAAAGGTGCTTTAAAAGGTTCTTCACAGCGATGCCATAGAGCAACCATTTTTGGTTCCACAAAGAACCATTCATTCAAAGGTTCTTTAAAGAACCATCTCTATTTTACCTTTTTATAATCTGAAGAACCTTCTTTTGTCACAAATAATCTTTTGTGAAACAGAAAGGTTGTCCAGATGTTAAAAGTTCTTTATGGAACCATTTAGACAAAAAGGCTTTTCAATGGCATCGTGAAGCACCTTTATTTTTAAGAAGAACAATTATTGGTTCCCCAAAGAACCTTTCAGTCAACAGTTTCTAAAAGAACCATTTTGAAGAACATTTAAAAAAATCTAAAGAACCTTTTTTGACTATAAAGAACTTTTTCTGCATTTGAAAGGTTCCATGGATGTTCAAGGTTCTTCATAGAACTATTGATGCCAATAAAGAACCTTTATTTTTAAGAGTGTTTATCAGATGATATAAATATAAAAGTCATAGGCAGGCATTTTTGCCCCCTTATCTTGAATTTTGTGAGAATTCTAAATGTTATTTAATTTACTGAATCATGCAGTGTAAACAATGCCACGAAACTTGAACAGTTTGCTGATTATTGCTGCTAAAAATGGTTAATTTTTGTCCTGGTTTGGGCTGTTTATCTTGACAACATTCATGTTTGTGCTTATCATTTCCAGTCAGATAGGTAAAATATTAGACTAATATCTGATACTGCATACCTATCTTTACCACCTATTAACTTTAGTTGTTTAGCAGAACAACATACTCAGTAGTACATTAACCATGCAATTCATGCTATTGTTTACGTCCAAGTATCTCCGATATGGCCATGCATCCAGGTAACTGACCAAATTGGGACTTAAGTTCAAACCCTCTATATGCATGCACTCTCTTGGTGTGTTTTTGTTTTTTGCAACGTATAACTTAAATTTTGCATTCATAACTTAAAAATCTCATAATGTTTAAACAAGAGTTACGATATTATCATAGACGATACATATTGCGCACCCCTTTTTGTACTTTGTTTAATGACTTTGTTTATACCTGCATTGTTTTATACCTGAATTTTACTTTGCCAATTGCAAATCCGACCAGTGGAGATTAAGTTTCAGCCTGAAAAACTGACTTAATCAAAGTTAAATCAATGTTAAGGTCTAAAACGTGAAAAATGTCCCACGACACGACTGAAACTCTAGACCAGGGATTCTCAACTTTGGCCCTTGAGATCCACTTTCTTGCAGAGTTTAGTTTCAACCTTGGTTAAACTCACCTGCCTGTAGCCTTTTAGTAAACTTGAAAAGTTTGATTAGCTCGTTCAGGTGTGTTTGATTAGAATTGGCGCTAAACTCTGCTGGAAGATGGACCTCTTGGGCCCGAGTTGAAAAACCCCTGGGCTAGACATTTACTCATTTTATTCATTCTGTTTGTGTCTTTTAAATAGCACGTCTTTGTTCCCAATTGCCTCATTTTCCCCAACCCTGCATACTATTGCAAAAGGGAATAGAGAGATATCACTGAGGATGAATATATGCCGCAGTCTGCTTACTAATGGGCGACACAAATGCAATAACACATCGGCATGATGAATATGCAGTCTAATGTTTTTATGTGTAATCTACAAAAAAAGCCTCCCTCCCATTTCTATCCATCTGTTTATGCAGCTAAATGTAATTTTGAGGTGTTCCTCTGTCTTGTGGTAATTATAATAGGACTTTAGCAAAGCATAATTCAAATCTGTGATTGGCAGAAAGAGCAAAGTGCTCTAAGAGAGTCCAAATTTAGAGGTTTTCTGGCAAGCTTTGCATGAGGTTTCTTTCTCCTGAGATACTTATGGCGGCAGGGTCAAAGCTTTGCATGTAACACCCATCATTGACCTTTGTGAACTCTGTATCCATGTCTTTTCTGGATCGCCTTTTTCAACAGATCTCTCTTTTATGTTTGGTCTGAATTGGGGTCAAACCTGCTTTCACTCGCTTAATGTTTGCTGGTCTGTTAGAACTAACACAAAGTTAGTTTGAAGCCAAATAAAAAGAACTTGATATAGGATACAGTTTCTTTTTTGGTTGTGTCAGTAATAGCTGATTTTAGATGAATGAAACATAGATTGTATTACATCTTTGTTGCAGATGGCTGAGACACTGCAGTTCCCTATCAGTCGGTCCGTTCGACGTCTCGTCGGGACCGACGAATTGGGATATCGCCTGGATAGACCAATCTACTTCGTGTGTATACAAACGAGCCAATGAATATTGGCATGCATGATTGCAGCCAGCTGCGGCTGATCACAGCGTGAGCATATAACACGCAGCAGGTGCATGCATCATCAAGCTTTCGCCTCGGAGCTGGACCATTGTTGTGGAACAAATCGAGAAGCAACACTTACCTCCTTTCTCTTTTGTGTTGGCGGCACGGCGCTTCAGCGGCGTGGTCTTCCGTGTCGAGTGGAAGCACACAGCTGGTCTTCACCATCCACCTTCTGTGTTGCTGCGGCCATCTCCCCTGTGCGCCTCAGCACTAAGAGAGCAAATTCCTAAAAGAGCAATTTCTGAAAAGAGTGAATTTCTAAAGGAGCTCCACGGGTTGAGCGTCTTTTTAAAGACGAGGCAACATGCCTTTCTCCCCGTGCGTTTCTGGGTGCGGCCGTTTCCTGGCGCCGGGTGATGGCCACGCACACTGCCTCACGTGTCTGGGCTTACAACACGCTGAGGCAGCGTTCGTGGATGAGTCATGTCCTCATTGTGGGGGGATGACCATCACGGAGCTGCGGACCAGACTCCGTTTCCTGCAAAGGGGCGGGGTTCCAGTCCCTCTGCCCAGAACGAACGTTCCTCCAGGCAAACGCCGGGGGGGCGTTGTCGCTGGAAGCAGAGGGCTGCCCGGTCTGACGGTGACGGTGAGGAGCTCCCCGCCCATTCCATCGGCGGGGGCTCCTCCTTCCACCGACACTCCGTCGCCACCGGGGCTCTCAGGGGAGCGGGTTGGACCTCCCTTAGGGGTACCGCCCGTTACTTTTGGGGCCCCCCCCGACGAACAGATGTCGGTTGCAGCATCGGGGGGAGAGCCAGACTTCTCTGAGGAGGAGGAGGGCACACTGTCGTCCACTGGGCGGTCAGCGGTGCCCGATACTGACCCGGAGATGATGGCTATGCTTGCCCGGGCCGCCGAGAGGGTAGGGCTTGAATGGAACCCTCCATCACGTCCCGACCCCTCCCGGCTGGATGATTGGTATCTCGGGGTGGCCCGCGCTGGTTCTCAGCGCCCCACCCCGGTGCCATTCTTCCCGGAGGTGCATGAAGAACTCACCCGAACGTGGACGGCACCTTTCACTGCCCGAAACCGCTCGAGTGGGACTTCCTCCCTAACCACCCTTGATGGCGGACCAGCGCGGGGATACACGGCCGTCCCGCCGGTGGAGCGTGCGGTTGCGATGCAACTGTGTCCGGGCGCCGCTTCCACCTGGCGGGGCAACAATCCATCGCTCCCGTCCCGGGCCTGTAGGCACTCGTCGGCTCTGATCGGCAGTGCCTATGCGGCCTGCGGCTCCGCTGGTTCCGCCCTTCACGCTATGGCGTTGCTACAGGTGCATCAGGCCCAGGCACTGAAAGACCTGTACGAGGGTGGTCACGACCCAGAAGTTCTCCGTGAACTTCGTATCGCCACGGACCTCGCGCTACGTGCGACGAAGGTGACCGCGCGGTCTCTGGGTCGTGCCATGTCCACCATGGTGGTCCAGGAACGCCATCTCTGGCTGTGTCTGGCTGATATGAGGGACTGCGATAAGACCAGGTTCCTCGACGCTCCGGTGTCCCAGACCGGCCTCTTCGGCGACGCTGTGGAGAACTTTGCCCAGCAGTTTTCCGCGGCCAAGAAGCAGACTGAGGCCATCAGTCACATCCTGCCCCGGCGTACAGCTGCTGCCTCCACCCGTCCGCCGGCGGCACCCCAGTCTGCTCGTCGCCGAGGGCGGCCCCCGGCTTCCGCCTCCGCTCCACAGCAGCCACCGCAGCAGCCTTCACAACGGCGCCGTGGAGCCGGTCGCCGGGCAGCCGCCCAGCCCGTCCAGGCCCCCACAAAGACCAGTGGGAAGCGTAAGAGCAAGAGACCCTGAGACGGGCGACCCAGAGATGGAGGATGCTGCTCTTCGGGAGATGGTGACCGCACCACTCCCTCCCCCGGAGGAGGGCCGGGCGGAGAATCTTTTGTTTGTTTTTTCCCCGCCACCGACCGTCAGGTCGGTGGTACCCAAATACTCGACAAAAGAGCAAATTTCTCTATCTCTGGGTCCCCATGTGGGACTACGGGGAGTGCGCAGGTCATCCCTGCGCCTCACCCGTCCTCCCCCCTCGCCAGCGAGCGACGATGGGCGGTTCGAGAGTACGGCGAGACGGACTACTCACGCACCATCGGCTCATACGCAGGTAAGCGTCTCACACACTCAACATACAGACGCTCTGACCCCGCCCCGGTCCGGCAACGAGACTGTGAGGCAGGGGCCCTGCCCCCCTCATCGCTGCTCCCCCGCGGGTACGCCGATGGTCCCCCTTGTGCCGCTTGTTCATTTTCTGGGGGCCTGGAAAGAGCTTCCCAGCCCATCTTGCTGGCTCCTTCGGACCATCACTTCCGGCTATGCGATTCAGTTCGCCCGGCGCCCTCCCAAGTTCAGAGGGATTCACTTCACCTCTGTCAGGGCCGCAGATGCTCCCATCTTGCGTGCAGAGATCGCTTCCTTGCTGGCGAAGGAAGCGATACAGCCGGTCCCTCCAGCCGATATGAGGACAGGCTTTTACAGCCCGTACTTCATAGTACCCAAGAAAAGCGGCGGGCTTCGACCGATCTTGGATCTGCGCGTCTTGAACAGGGCCCTTCACAGGCTACCGTTCAAAATGCTCACTCAGAAACACATTTTCAAATGTGTCCGTCCCCAAGATTGGTTTGCAGCGATCGACCTGAAGGACGCGTACTTTCATGTCTCAATCCTTCCGCGCCACAGACCCTTTCTGCGGTTCGCGTTCGAAGGCAGGGCATATCAGTACAAGGTCCTGCCCTTCGGGCTGTCCCTCTCCCCCCGTGTCTTCACGAAGGTCGCGGAGGCGGCCCTTGTTCCCCTCAGAGAACAGGGCTTTCGCATTCTCAACTACCTCGACGACTGGCTCATCCTAGCACAGTCTCGGGCTCAGTTATGCGAACACAGGGACCTGGTGCTCGCACACCTCAGCCAGTTGGGTCTTCGGGTCAACTGGGAAAAGAGCAAACTCTCTCCAACACAGAGAATCTCTTTTCTCGGTATGGAACTGGACTCGGTCAGCCAGACAGCACGCCTCACGCAGGAACGTGCTCAGTCGGTGTTGAACTGCCTAGACACGTTCAAGAGCAGGACAGCGGTCCCACTGAAACAATTTCAGAGGCTCCTGGGGCATATGGCAGCAGCTTCGGCGGTGACACCGCTCGGGCTGCTCCATATGAGACCGCTTCAACACTGGCTCCATGGCCGAGTCCCGAGGAGAGCGTGGCTTCGCGGCTCTCACCGGGTTCAGATAACTCCGGCTTGCCGCCAGACTTTCACCCCGTGGTCAGACCTCTCATTCCTACGGGCTGGAGTACCCATGGAACAGGTCTCCAGGCATGCTGTGGTTCACACGGATGCCTCCGCCACCGGGTGGGGAGCCACGTACGACGGACAGGCAGTTTCAGGGGTTTGGACGGGCCCCCAGCTGACTTGGCACATCAACTGCCTCGAGTTGCTTGCAGTACGTCTCGCCCTGCTCCGCCTCAAGGGGCACCTACGTGGCAAACACGTGCTGGTCCGTACAGACAATATTGCGACCGTTGCGTACATCAACCGGCAAGGCGGTCTACGCTCCCGTCGCATGTCGCAACTCGCCCGTCATCTCCTCTTGTGGAGTCAGAAGCATCTGAGGTCGCTTCGTGCCATTCACATTCCCGGGTTGCTCAACCGTGCGGCCGACGAGCTCTCACGAGCTGCGCTTCCCGGAGAGTGGAGACTCCACCCCCAGTCGGTTCAGCTGATTTGGAGACGCTTCGGCGAGGCTCAAGTAGATCTGTTCGCCTCCCCGGAGACAGCCCACTGCCAGCTCTTTTTCTCCCTGACCGAGGGCACACTCGGCACGGATGCACTGGCATGCAGCTGGCCGCGGGGCCTCCGCAAATATGCGTTTCCCCCAGTGAGCCTTCTCGCACAGACATTGTGCAAGATCAGGGAGGACGAGGAGCAGGTCCTTCTGGTAGCCCCTTATTGGCCCACTCGGACCTGGTTCCCCGAACTCATGCTCCTCGCGACAGCCCCTCCCTGGCAAATTCCTCTGAGGAAGGATCTTCTGACTCAGAGACGGGGCACCTTATGGCACCCGCGTCCAGACCTCTGGAAATTACATGTCTGGTCCCTGGACGGGACGCGGAGGTTCTAAGTGACCTACCCCAAGCGGTAGTTGACACTATTACTTCGGCGCGAGCGCAGTCTACTAGACATGCCTACGCCCTTAAATGGAACCTGTTCGTTGATTGGTGTTCCTCCCGGGGAGAGGACCCCCGAAGATGCCCGATCAGAACCGTGCTCTCCTTTTTGCAGCAAGGGTTGGAGCGTAGGCTGTCCCCCTCAACCCTTAAAGTCTATGTGGCTGCTATAGCTGCCAACCACGACCTCATAGAAGGAAGGTCGGTAGGGAAGCACGACCTGGTCACCAGGTTTCTTAGGGGAGCCAGGAGATTGAATCCCACTAGGCCCCCTTCCGTGCCCTCTTGGGACCTGTCGCTAGTGCTCTCAGCACTGCAGCAGGCTCCCTTTGAGCCTTTGCAGTCAGTTGAGCTGAAGTTTCTCTCAATGAAAACTCTGCTCCTGCTTGCATTGGCTTCCATCAAGAGGGTAGGAGACCTGCATGCATTTTCGGTCAACGATTCGTGCCTAGAGTTTGGCCCGGCGGATTCCCAGGTAACACTGAGGCCCGGCCAGGTTATGTGCCCAAGGTTCCCACGACTCCCTTCAGGGACCAAGTGGTGAGCCTGCAAGCGCTGCCCTCGGAGGAGGCAGACCCAGCCCTAGCTTTGCTTTGCCCCGTCCGAGCACTTAGATGCTACGTTGACCGGACACAAAGCTTCAGGACCTCAGACCAGCTCTTTGTGTGTCATGGAGGCAGGCAGAAGGGGAATGCCGTCTCCAAGCAGAGGATGGCCCACTGGATAGTGGATGCCATTACCCTGGCCTATCAGGTTCAGGGTGTGCCCTGCCCCCTCAGGCTGAGAGCGCACTCGACTAGGAGTGTCGCATCCTCCTGGGCATTGGCTCGTGGCGCCTCGCTAAATGACATTTGTAGAGCGGCGGGCTGGGCGACCCCTAACACGTTCACAAGGTTCTATAGCCTTCGTGTAGACACAGTTTCCTCCTGTGTTCTCACCTCAAACGGGTAGGCACAGAGAGGCCTCGGGTCGGCTTGCTATACTGCTCCAGAGTAACCTAAAAGTAGCTCTGTCGAGCTCCTCCGCTGAGCTTGACAGCCGACGTAGCGGAACGTCAGGCGTCAGGCCCTCACTCGATGAATCCTTCAGAACCGATAGAGGGCTAGGCTCTACGTAGAGACTCAGTTGCATCTCTTACAATTCCACATTGCGCCCTAGAGGCTGTGTGTTTCCCCGGTAGTACTTCTACCAGTATACGAGGGTTCAATCACCTCCAATCTTCCATATAAACCGGAATTGAGTTATATGTGTATTGCTCCGAACCTCCTATCGGAAGGACGTGAGCTCCGCATATTCCCAGTGCTTCAGTTTCACTGAAATAGATGGTGCTGAGTTATACAGTGACTGACTCTCCTTGATGCGAGCCCCTGGCCAAAGCCAGTAACGGGTCCCAGGGGGGCCCGCTCAGGACACTGGAAGGGACAGCAGCCACGGCGCTTTGTTAGGGATCCCAATTCGTCGGTCCCGACGAGACGTCGAACGGACCGACTGATAGGGAACGTCTCGGTTACGTATTGTAACCCTCGTTCCCTGAAGGAGGGAACGGAGACGTCTCGTCCCGTCGCCGCGGCTCCTGTACCACCGCTGTACGGCCGGGCCTGTCCCAGCTCCTCAGCGAAACCTTGATGATGCATGCACCTGCTGCGTGTTATATGCTCACGCTGTGATCAGCCGCAGCTGGCTGCAATCATGCATGCCAATATTCATTGGCTCGTTTGTATACACACGAAGTAGATTGGTCTATCCAGGCGATATCCCAATTCGTCGGTCCCGACGAGACGTCTCCGTTCCCTCCTTCAGGGAACGAGGGTTACAATACGTAACCGAGACGTTATCAGTGTTGTATCATATCATTCAATCCTATGGTTCATTATTGTGCAGTTTCCAAATCTCAATCTGTTGTTGGCTTAACAGTAGAACAGCATTAGCCAAACGTTTAAGTCACATGATAAGCATTCACCATATTCAGCTTATGAATATTCAAATCATAACAGAGTCCCGTTTGGAAAGCACCGAGAACATTCAATGGCCACTTCACGGTTTTCATTTCTGTTAATTATACTTGAATGTGCTGAAAGCTGCGGTTCAGCTTAGCAATGTTTTATGGCCATTACAGGTGGAAAGCTCTAGATCTCTCAATACACCTGGGTTTCACACTCTCATGTTTATTCTTATGGGCTTTGTAATTGCATAATGAACCTGGACAGAAAAAGAAAAAACACAGCTGTTATTTTGGGTCATGTTGCCAGCCACTGGCTGCCACCCGTTGTGTGAGGCTTTTTTTCTAGCTTCTGCATGTATGTGTTTTTGACAGATGGGTTGCTTGGCTTCCTTTCAGAAAAAAAACAACAAACAGTTTTGGCTGTCAAGCGCACAGACTTTGTGACACTGCATGTTGTCACCGCTGACTTCTCAATATTTCCATCATTCCAGCCTGCTGGAATTTAAAATTACCCAATAATGCTTTTCATGAGGCATCTTTACACAGGCTCTGTGCCTGTTTTAAAATTTGTGTCAGTTCTGAAGCTTTTGCTTCTGTATGAATTATTTGCAGCAAAAGTGCAAAACTTTGTGTTTATTTGTTAATTTATTTATTTGCTTCATATTTTTTTTATTTCATAATTATTTATATGTAATGTATAATTACAAAATAGGTGAAACATAATTAGTTCAATTTCTGTATAAATTACATGCATGATCAGTGCAAACATCAACTTTGTATTTATTCTTTTACATCATAGTTTTATTCATTTATTTCAAAATTATTTATAATTATAGCCAAATTACAAAAACACAATATAAATAAAATACAGTAATTAGCTATGCTTCGTGCCTCTTCAAAATTCTGTGCTATTTCTGGTGCTTCTGCAGTATTTATTTATTCATTTCATGATTAGGGGTGTGCGATAATAATAAAAATTGTATCTCAATGTTTTCTGGACATTTATTGATAACTATAATTAGACGATATTTTACTGAGCATGCGATTGTGCTTGTGTTTTGGCAGGTTTAGGACTGTTGTGTACAACTGACTCCCAATACCTTTGATGTTCTTCATATTTTGTGCCGTGATTAGTTTGCAGGAGTGACAAAAATTAGATTTTCCAGTAAGTTTAAATAGATTATTACCTTTTATGGGGATTTTTATCTTTGTAAGGGCAATTTTTTTTAAACCTAATAACATGTGATAATGATATTTTGTGTAGAAATCTTAAATTAAATCAAGAAATTTAAATATTAAGACACTATAGGGCTGTTACCAATCAAATGAAATCAGTACAGAGTTTGTGTTTGGAAAACCGAGTTGCCACAGAATATGCATCTTAAGCATTTAAATAGGGGGCAGCCGTGGCCTAATGGTTAGAGAGTCGGACTTGTAACCCGAAGGTGGGGGGAGTGAATGTACAGCACTCTCTTCACCCTCAATACCACGACTGAGGTGAGTCCCTTGAGCAAGTCACTTATCCCCCAATTGCTCCCCGGGCGCCGCAGCAATAGCAATATGGCTGCCCACTGCTCCGGGTGTGTGTTCACGGTGTGTGTGTGTGTTCACTACTGTGTGTGTGCACTTGGATGGGTTAAATGCAGAACACAAATTCCTAGTATGGGTCATCATGGCTTGACCATTGGCCTCACTTAGGACATTAGCGGTGCACATGCACATGCACCGCTCAGAAGTGACAAATGCGAATGCGCTGGGGAAAGATCAAAACAAAATAATGGTCACGAATTTGTTGTACTAAAAAAGATTTGTAAAGAAAAAAGTCAAGGTATATCAATATATGGCAAGAGGAGACTGGTTTTCCTTCGCTACAGTAAGAAAACCGTGTTTCCTTTGCTCCAGTAAACAAACATTGGTTTGTGTGAGACTCACCGCCACATGCGTAACGCCGATGCCATCTGCCCGGAAGGGTTTCTGTGTAAGACCAGTTGGTGTAAAAAATGCATCGATTTGCTACTGGAGGCCTTTATTCACCCACCGAAGCTGTGTTAGGCACTTTTTAATTATGGATGGATGCACTTTATTGGACTTGTTTTGGACTGATGAAAAGAAACGCCAATTCACTGCCATTCTAAAGCTCGGAAGTGCCAGGATAATTTTTAATATAACTCTGATTGGATTCTTCTGAAAGAAGGAAGTCATATAAACCTAGGATGCCTGAAGGGTGAGTAAATTATGGGTTAATTTTCATTTTTGCGTGAACTAACCCTTAAATGCAGGACATGAATTTAGCTGATACAAACTAACTATTAATGTAAAGTACTAAAGTAACTATTAATGATCACAACTCTTACGTAATAGTCACTGTTATGTTAGGATTATCTTATTTTTCAGTGGTCTTTTGCAAACACCAGATTTATAAAAGAAGGAGGAAACGATGGTTTGAGACTCACAGTATGTCATGTCCATGTACTGAACTGTTATTATTCAACTATGCCAAGGTAAATACAGTTTTCCATTCTATGGCACCTTTAACTGTATCAGATGATATAAATATAAAAGACATATAAAAGTCATACGGGAGCAGTAGCGTAGTAGTCTAACATTGCATAATGCACAATATGGGTCTGTGTTTGTTTGATTTTTGCGATATACTTGCAATTCTGAGAACTAAAATCACAATTAGGAGATATAAACTTGCGACTTATAAAGTCAGAATTAATTTAAACTCACAATTCTGAGAAATGAAGTAGCTATTCTGAGAAATAAAGTCAAAACTGGGAGATATAACATCGCAATTCAGACTTGTTTTTTTCAGAATTGCATTATATAAACGTTTAAGTTGCGAGTTATAGTCAGAATTGATTTAAACTCGCAATTCTGAGAAATAAAGTCAGAATTGAGATATAAATTCACAATTCTGACTTTTTTTCTTAAAATTGTTTGTTTATATCTCACAGTTGTCTTTTTTTCTCAGAATTGTGAGTTTATATCTTGCAATTCTGACTTTATAACATGTTTTTGCGATATCCTCGATAATATCAAATTGCATATTGTTTAAACAACAATTATGATATTTGTGTAGAAGATATATATGTGTGAGTGGATTTATGCAGCTGCTTTTATCTTAGTTAAATCTGTGATGTGCTGTGGATGCTGTTTAATGGCTCTCTGATATAGCTCAACTACAATGATTCATGGTGGATAATTTTTGCCCAAAGCTGACAATGACCCATGCTGGTGCCCAAGGCACAGGGGTCGCAGAGAGTGAGCTGCAACATGAGCAGAAGGCTTCTTGTTATCCCTCTGGATCATGTGCTTGTTGTGTCTGTGTGTGTGTGTCACTCATCAAATATTTTACATGTCAGCTTACTGTTTTTGTAGTGTTTTTTTCATTGCCATATGGGGTGTAAATTTATCTTAGAAATGCATTTTCAAATTGCCAATAAAACTGTCAAAACACATGTGTAACGCACACACATACAAGGTGAGTGAAGTAAATGAAGAAGCAAAACAGAGTATTGATTCTACACTGCCAAGCTGTCAGGTGTTCACCAAATGTTGATCCAGTATTGCAAAACTTTTTTTGCACAAACGAGAAAATATGAACTTCTACTCAGAACACACGCTTAGAAACTGACAGTGAGTCTGTCCCTCATTAGTCAGTTCTAATGAACATCCAAGTTTTGAAAAGCCAGCCATCTTCTGAAACGCACTTCATTAGCATTGGATCACCACTGACTGAAAAACTTTCAGCCATTTAGCAACTACCTTGTGAAACAAAAAGTTTAGATCATTTATAGCTATCAATATGAAGTCAGAGCAGGTTAGACAGCTGCTTTCTAACTCTTTTCATAAGTAGATGTCAGACTCATGCAGAGCTGCTGATGTATTCTTAGTCCAGCAAACGTGAGCAAAACTCCCAGCTTCCTGTCACTCACCTTCAGGTCGTTACAGAGCGGCCCGCAAAGTTTTTGCCAATAAAAAGGCTGCAGTTATTACATGCACTGCTGCACGACCCTGAATTCCTCAGACAACGGGATTAATTATAACAAGGACAAAGAGAAGCTTATCTGGTCTTCTTCGCTCGCTTATGTCAGTGCATGACAATAACTGAAGGAGCTGCTGAAAAAGCTATGGATGACTTTTGTACATCTAAAAATAGTTTGTGGGACATATAAAAAACTGGTGTATGTAAAAGCAAAGTAAAAAATGTTATTAAATGAATGAAAAAGTTGTGTTGCAAAACTAGCGGAAAATACTTACTCTTTTAATTCTCATGTTTGTTTAATTTATATCTAGAGTAAAAAGGATGATTGGGATCACAAATTGTAAAAATAAAGTCATGCCAGTCAGTCAAATTTATCTGCAGCTCGGCCAAACAGAAGATTACACAAGTTCAATTGAACAGCATTACGGTTTGCCACACAAGTCAACATTCTGTGTACGTCTCAGGCTGAAAGTCCCCTGGTGGTTATGCAATGGATGAATATTTTATTGGCGAAGTTTGGGCCCGACCACACACACAAGCCAAGCAGTGGCTGCTCTTGTCACTAGATAGAAATGTGTAGACACTTTTTATTTGTGAAAGATTCAAGCTGTGGCCAAAGTTTTATTGTGTTCTGAAAAGTTCTGAAATGACTGAAGTAACTGAATTGCAAGTTTATATCTCGCAGTTATGACTTTATGGCCTGGTTTCACAGACAGAGTTTAAACTTAGCCAGGATTTGGCCATAGTTCAGTTAGTAAATTGAAGTAATTTTATAAACGTGCCTTAGACAAAAACATTACAGGTGTGCATCTTGAGACGAAACAAAGGCATTGGCATGTTTTAAGATCAATCAGTTTCTTTCAGTTGAAACAGCTTAGACTTAGACTAGGACTAGGGGTTTAACACACAATTGCGAGTTATTAAGGACGCTCACAATTCTGAGAAAATATCAGTATTTTTTCCCCTCAGAATTGGACTTTGTAACTTGCAATTTTAAGTTTATGTCTGAGAAAAAAGTAAGAATTGCAAGAAATGAACTTGCAGCTGCAAGAAAAAAAGTCAGAATTGCGAGATACAAACTCCAGTTGCAAAAAAAGTCAAAATTGCGAGAAAATTCAGAATTGTGAATTGCAATTCTGACTTTATAACTCGCAATTTCGAGTTTATAGCTCACAATTTTGATAAAAAAAGTCAGAATTGTGAGTATAGTCTGACTTTCTCACTATTGCAAGTTTATATCCCACAACTCTGACTTTGTATCTGTCAATTCTGACTTTATATCTTGCATTTCTGACTTTATAACTCGCAATTTCAAGTTTATATCTCACAATTTTGACAAAGTCAGAATTGCAAAATATAAACTCACAATTGAGGAAAAAGTTAGAATTATGAGTATAGTGTTACTATTTCCTGCTATTGCGAGTTTATATCCTGCAACTCTGACTTTACATCTCGCAATTCTGACTTTATAACTCGCAATTTCGAGTTTATAGCTCACAATTTTGATGAAAATGTTAGAATTGCAAGATATAAACTCGTAATTGAGAGAATCGAGTATAGTCTGACTATTTCTTGCTATTGCGAGTTTACATCCTGCAACTCTGACTTTATATCTCACAATTGTGACTTTATATCTCGCAATTTCGAGCTTATAGCACAGAATTTTGATAAAGTCAGAATTGCAAGATATAAACTTGCAATTGAGAAAAAAGTCAGAATTGTGAGTATAGTCTGGCTATTTCTCGCTATTGCAAGTTTATACCCTGCAACTCTGACTTTACATCTCGCAATTCTGACTTTATAACTCGCAGTTTCGAGTTTATATCTCACAATTTTGATAAAGTCAGAATTGCAAGATATAAATTCGCAAGTAAAAGAAAAAAGTCAGAATTGTGAGTATAGTCTAGCTATTTCTCACTATTGCAAGTTTATGTCCTGCAACTCTGACTTTATAACTCGCAATTTTGAGTTTATAGCTCACAATTTTGATAAAAATGTTAGAATTGCAAGAAAAAAGTCAGAATTGCAAGATATAAACTCGCAATTGAGAGAACTGAGTATAGTCTGACAATTTCTTGCTATCGCAAGTTTATATCCTGCAACTCTGACTTTATATCTCACAATTGTGACTTTATATCTCGCAATTTCGAGTTTATAGCACAGAATTTTGATAAAAAAGTCAGAATTGGCAGATATAAACTTGCAATTGAGAAAAAAGTTAGAATTGTGAGTATAGTCTGACTATTTCTTGCTATTGCGAGTTTATATCCTGCAACTCTGACTTTACATCTCGCAATTCTGACTTTATAACTCGCAATTTCGAGTTTATAGCTCACATTTTTGATAAAGTCAGAATTGTGAGTATAGTCTGACTTTCTCACTATTGCAAGTTTATATCCCACAACTCTGACTTTGCATCTCTCAATTCTGACTTTATATCTTGCATTTCTGACTTTATAACTCGCAATTTCAAGTTTATATCTCACAATTTTGATAAAATAAGTCAGAATTGCAAGAAAAAAGTCAGAATTGCAAAATATAAACTCACAATTGAGGAAAAAGTTAAAATTTTGAGGATAGTGTGACTATTTCTTGCTATTGCGAGTTTATATCCTGCAACTCTGACTTTACATCCCTACGGAACGGCTTCCAGACGTTCCCAAAGTCTGGAGGGAGGAGGTACGGAGGAAGGCAAGTCAGGGGGAGGGATGGCGGGCCAGGGCCGTGCAGCGGAGTCACGCGAGCAGGCCTTGCCACCAGCGGAGCCTCAGCGGACGCCGCCGCATTAGGCACGGAAATAGCGGACACCGCCGCATCAGTCACGGAAATAGCAGACGTGGCCGCGTCAGGCACGGAGATAGCGGACGTCGCCGCGTCAGGGACAGGACGCGCAGCCGCCTCAGCGCCAGGAACAGAACGCGCGGCCGCCTCAGCGCCAGGAACAGGACGCGCAGCCGCCTCAGCGCCAGGAACAGGACGCGCAGCTGCCTCAGCGTCAGGGACAGGACGCGCAGCCGCCTCAGCGTCAGGGACAGGACGCGCAGCCGCCTCAGCGTCTGGAACAGGACGCGCAGCCGCCTCAGCGTCAGGGACAGGACGCGCAGCCGCCTCAGCGCCAGGAACAGGACGCGCAGCCGCCTCAGCGCCAGGAACAGGACGCGCAGCCGCCTCAGCGCCAGGAACAGGACGCGCAGCCGCCTCAGCGCCAGGAACAGGACGCGCAGCCGCCTCAGCGCCAGGAACAGGACGCGCAGCCGCCTCAGCGCCAGGAACAGGACGCGCAGCCGCCTCAGCGTCAGGGACAGGACGCGCAGCCTCCTCAGCGCCAGGAACAGGACGCGCAGCCGCCTCAGCGCCAGGGACAGGACGCGCAGCCGCCTCAGCGTCAGGGACAGGACGCGCAGCCGCCTCAGCGTCAGGGACAGGACGCGCAGCCGCCTCAGCGTCAGGGACAGGGATGGCGGTGGTCGCCACCTCCCCGCGAAAGAGCGTCTCCACCCCCTCCGCAAAGCAGGGGCGCTTCCGCGCAGTCTCGGCACTGCGGGTGTCCATCGCCGCCAGGCAGGCGTAGATGAACTCAAACCGAGTAGCCGACGCCGCCTCGAAGGACATCCCCTCCGTGTCAGGAACCGAGCGGGTGGTTGCTGCCCCCTCAAAAAAAATTCTCCCTGCTGGACCCATCAAGGATGTCTGCATTCTGTCACGGTAGGAATAAGGGTCTGGGTCCAAATGCAGGTAAGAATGATTTTAATGAAAAGAAAACCAACTAAACAAACAAAAAGGCCAACACGGCACAAACTAAGAACTAGAACACAAAATAAACAAGATCTAGAACATAATCTAAGGCCAGGGAATTCAGGAACACAAAAACAAACGAGACACGAGACAATGCAGACATGAATGCAGAGTGAGTAGTGAAGATACTTATAGTCCTGATAGTGAACAGATGTGGGTGATTAGTGCTGATGACAAGGACAGGTGAACAATCAAGGGAGTGCAGTGCAGGAACAGCGACCTCAGGTGGCTGAGGGAAACCCCACAGCCCCGATCATGACAGTAATTGCAAGTTTATATCCTGCAATTCTGACTTTATTTCTCGCAATTTTGACTTCATTTCTCGTAATTGCAAGTTTATGTCCTGGAATTCTGACTTTATATCTTGCAATTCTGCCTTTATAATTCGCAATTTCGAGCCTATATCTCACAATTCTGAGAAAAAAGTCAGAATTGTGAGATAAGAAGTCACAATTACCTTTTTTAAAAAATATTTTTTAAATCAGTGGCAGAAACAGGCTTCCACACATTTAGGGGCACAAATTTGCTATCAGATATTTGACCAGTGCCTGTTTTTTTTTTTTAGTTTAGTTAAGTGCCCTTAAAGCAGGAAATTGACTTTTTCATTATTAACTGCTTTTGATATCACACTCTGGATCATCATTAGTGAACCACACCATGTTTATAGACTGTTTTTTGGACAATTGTGCTGCTGTGAAATGTTTTCATTAACCTACATTTTTATGTAAAATCAGTTACCTTCATACAATATAAGAATGAAAGAATAATTCATAATCTGAATCTAAATTTATAGATGAAAGGCTGCCAGTGTATGCTCTGCAGTAAAATGCCAGTTATTGAGGTAATGTGAATAATGAACAAAGCCTTACTATCACTAATATAATACAGTTCATCAAATAGACTAAAACTGAAGGATGCCATTCACATTTTCATTATAATTGCCTAGGAAGAAAGCATCTTATATTGGAGCGTTAAGGTCCGCTGACATCAGCGATCGTGACAGATGTCATGTTTTATGAAAATACACTCAGCAAAGCATTCAAAGATAAAAGCATCATGTCATTTTAGTCTACAATGAATCGGGACTCCTGTTGAACAGCTTCTGCCCATTTGTGCTGCTAAGCTCTAAATGACTTTGAGTTCCATTAGCTCATTAGAGGAGAAGCAGTGTGCATTTCATTCCGAGAGATAATGAAGCACACTACTCATTAGCATTTCACAGTACATGTCAGATGCATCTCTAGAAATTAGTTCATTGTTTTAAAGTAATTTGACAATGTGACCCATGACGAGGCGCTCGCTCATGGAGATAAGATAAAACTTGAAATAAATGATGTGGAAAAGATAAACAAAGGGGAAAATGAAGATATGGCTGGAAGCCTACTGATACAAATTTATAGAGGAAATAGTCACACTTTATGCCATTGAATTTTTGTCAGGGTTGGTTTGTTTAAGAAAGAAGGTGGCACATTGTCTCAATAAGACTTCTCTCAAGTGTTCTCAGAGCCATGAATGACAATAAAAATAAAATCTAAAAAGATATATAAAATTGAAAGTTAGAAACCTATATAGTTACTGAGCTACTGAGTGACATCTTCCCAGTGTGACAACTAGCCCCGGTCTCCTCTAGCTGGCCTTTCTACAGTTTGACAAATACTTGATTTTATATGTCTATAAGCTTCATGTCTGTTTGAAACTATTGGCCCAATTATGCCGGTTGCCAGGAGGACATTTCCAACTCCAAATTATACTGACATTGAGTAGAGAGGTTTGAGACCAATTATCCAGCTTAAAACCATTTATTCCAAATGACTGTTTGCTTAGCGGTAAACGGCAGTTATTAAAGCCTCAATATTGATCAAGTCAGTGGCACTCCAGTGTTTGAAATCCATGCCACTACGTTTCAAGTTTGAGTCTACCAAGTCAGCAGCATAGTTTGGTGGAGTGCTACTTTTAATGAAGGGAAAGATTATGATTCATCACCTTGTGACACAGAAACACTGCCGATGATCTTTTGACACACGCTCACACATGCTCTCTCTCTCTCTCTCTCTCTCTCTCTCTCTCTCTCTCTCTCTCTCTCTCTCTCTCTCTCTCTCTCTCTCTCTCTCTCTCTCTCTCTCTCTCTCTCTCTCTCTTCCTCTCTCACTAGGTTTGGCTTTAATCTGTCGCTTTCAGCAGCGAGCAAGCCGAGTCCTCTTTGAGCTGCTTCAGCCTGCCTTCATCTCACAGCTGGGAGATCGAACTCTTCTGTTCCCTGCGATCCGTGGACCTCCAGAGGTCTTGGTGGCATCAATCAGTGAGTAAAAAAAGCCATTCGGATCCCTGTCAGTCACAAATAAGCACTGCATGAACACTGCGATCCGAATGTTGACGTTTCTATGTGACAAAATAATGCCTGCAGGTGTCAGTTTGCATTTTTGAGCGTGCCGTCATTAATCCGTCTCAGTGACATTGCAGCCTCTCCTTTCACCTTCACTTTAATTGGGTGCAGGTCTTGTCAGTCTCATAAGATAGAAATGGACTGTGGTTTTCAGATGAATGCAGAGAGTAGGAGGAAGTAGGAAGGAGAAAGGGTTTGAAATGAGGCAGTGATGAAAGAGGTGGTGATTGGATTGTAGTGGGGGAAAGGGGCTATTTTATTTTATTTTATTTTATTTTATTTTATTTTATTTTATTTTATTTTATTTTATTTTATTTTATTTTATTTTATTTTATTTTATTTTATTTTATTTTATTTTATTTTATTATTTCCTTCTGAAATCATTTTGCATTATCTCAGCTTGCTTAAAGAATTAATTCACTTCCAGAATAAAAATGTAGTAATTTACTCACCCCCATGTCATCCAAGATATTCATGTCTTTCTTTCTTTAGTAAGAAAATGAAGTTTTTTTTTTAACCCTTTGGGGTCTGAGGGTGTTTTGGGGCCCTGGGGAAGTTTTGACATGGCCTGACATTTGTGTTTTTTTAATGGCTAAGGTCTGATCACATTGTAATCAGCACAAATTGATTTTTTTCAACCAAATAATGTGAAAATCATCTCATTCACTTATTCAAAGAAAACAATATATTGATGTCAATTTTCTAAAACATGTTTTGTGATCGAAAGGGAATGTGCATAGGAGTGGCAGTGATCCATGTATATTTAGCAATTCACATCTGAGAGACAAAGAGCCCTCCCCTAATGGCCCATTATTGAGACTCACTATTATGTAAGGAACAAGGTGAGAAGATTCAAAGAATGGAGTTTTAAATTATTTGTAGTTTATTTACAACACAGTATTAAAATCTACATAAAAACATCAAAATATACATAATAACGGTCAAATACACATTATGTGGTCTAACCACAGAGATGTGAACAGACTTTGTGTCATTTCTGAAAACTTTTTCTGAATTCTGTTTAACAAGTGAAACAAGTAAATCATACCTGATATTTAAGTCATTTCAAAACTCATCAGTAATCAAGGAATTTGTTTTACACTAGAATATCAGTGTAGTTGAACATTTGAAGTTGGTATAGTGCTCTCAGAGGAAAACAGTTTGAAGAGACTCAAGTAAATGTCAACAGGATTCATCTGTTGAGCAGGTTTTCAGATACCTAAAAACAACAAAAACAAAACATCTGTGAGCATGTTAATCTCTCTCTCTCTCTCTCTCTCTCTCTCTCTCTCTCTCTCTCTCTCTATATATATATATATATATATATATTAGTGGTGAGACTCTTATCGGGCGATAAAAAAAATATCGCCGTTAATCTATTCTCAAGGTTGGGTTTGGGAGCTGGGTCTAAACTACGTAAGCTGTGATGACTTTCACCTTGATATTTTAGCGCGGATGACGTATACCTAGTCGAATTGCACTGTAGGGGGCGAGAAAGAGTCTTCAACTTCTGTGAAATTACCACATCAAACGAGGACGTGCAAACATGGATGCAGTTATGAAGCCGCTTCAGGGCAGGTGCGTGCGTTGCTAGACCCTTTTTACTGGGGCACGTGCCCCAGTGAAAATCTGCTGTGCCCCAGTAAAATCTCAAGTTTGAGTTATAATTTACTTTGATAATCCCCGAAATAAAGACATTAAACTATATGCAACAACTGAATTGACGCTTCTAAAAGCAACGCAGTTTAATCGAAGACTATGCACGCAGAAATCCATGCCCGTGCGCGTCTGTGTATTTAACGGCAACGCGCACGTCGTGCAGCCTTTTGCGCAGAAGTACTTGGTTACACAAGTTTGTATAGGTAATTATGTTGTAAATGCAATTGTCAAGCAGTTTGTGATGCATTTTGGAAACAGGAGATGAGCGCCTGGCCTAATGCACCACCTGACTTGAGAAACCCGTTCTCAAAGACTTACTTTTAGTCATTATTT
>NC_133368.1:25427703-25455802 GCF_049309525.1 Garra rufa | reverse complement strand
TGCTGCGTTAACGCGAAACTCTTATCGTGCGATAAAAAAAATATCGCCGTTAATCTATTCTCATATTTGGGTTGGGAGCTGGGTCTAAACTACGCAAGCTATGATGACTTTCACCTTGATAGTTTAACGCGGATGTATACCGAATATGGTCACGCGTTTAAGTCTCCTCCGCCAAAACACAGACAGGATCGCGTCGTCCTCCATTCATGAAAACCGAATCTACTATAGCGAAATGCCACGTAAATTCGTTGTTTTTTGGATTCATAAATCTAATGTTGGTCAGTCACTTAATTCAAATCGCGATATGGACTAGTGTAACGTTATGTGAAAACTGAAATGCAAAAAGACCGTTTTAATATGAATCCGGTATGTTCCGTTTGCCTAGCTGTATGTATGCATTGCGGAGACGAGCTTTTACTACACGCATACTGAAACACACGTGACGCTCCCGGTAATTTTTGGCTTTTTTTTAATCTCACATGAACAGATAAACTTAATCTCCCAAACTGCTGTGAGTGTCACTTTTACCGTTTCATTTGAGAAAACTAGCATCATATCATACTGTATGACACAGAAACGTCACGGCAACCTGTCAAAATAAAAGTACGGTGTAACATGTAATGGGCTGGGTAGGTGTTGACGTTAAAAAAAAACACAATCTAATAGGTAGAAAAAATAATTTCATTGTTAGTTAGTTAGTAAACACAAGTACATCTAATTGAACATAATTTATTTTCATCAACAAATTATCATAGAACAGCTTTATGAGCTTTATGATCCATTCTCAAAGACTTACTTTTAGTCATTATTTGGGTAGCACACATATTCTGAATGCCTTCAGCAGAATTCAAATTAGCCATTTTAATCTAGATTAATCTAGATTAATTCCAAGATTTAATCTAGATTAATCTAGATTAAAAAAATTAATCTATGCCCACCCCTAATATATATATATATTAGGGGTGGGCATAGATTAATATATATATATATATATAATGATTTTGTAGTCATAGACGAATGCACAAAGAAAGTCAAACACCCTTTACAAAAAAGGTAAAACAACAATGTTGGGCAATTTTAAAGAAATTGAGTTTTTCGTCCTACCCTACCTTTTGAACCAAAGTACACAGATGAAGAACTAATTGCGCATAACCTTTCCAACATGATTATGTAATGCGTGAATCCGCCTACGCACATTACAGAGCTAATGCAATTTTTTTTTTTTTTTTTTTTTTACACAATCACAAATCACTTGCCTAGATATGACCCTTATTCCTCGGCTGGGATTGTGTAGGTCCTTTTGAAACTGCATTGATACTAATTTAGACCTTACTAAACTCATTGAAGTCAACTATATGGAGAAAAATCCTGGAATGTTTTCCTCAAAAACATTAATTTCTTCTTAAATGAAGAAAGAAAAACATGACATGTGGCTGAGTAAATTATCAGGACATTTTTATTCTGAAAGTGAACTAATCCTTTCATTTAAGTCTCTGTCTAATCAGCACCATGGACAGCAACCGTGTGAAACTTTTAGAACAAGGACATTTAACCATTTTACAAACATTTATATCAAATCTTCATGAGTGATAATAACTAAACATGAAAATGGTTATCTCACAGGTGTTACAGCTTACAAACAAGTATTTTATCTAATTAGATCATATTTTTCCTTTTCCTGTCATTGTGAAACATCCGTTGCTTGGCCTTCACGAGTTTCCTCTAACTGTACCCTGCCAAACATTTGCATCCTAAGGCTGTTTTTCTTTATTAAGCTGTAATCAGTGTTGTCATTGTGACCTTCTCTTAAAGGAGAAGTTCACTTCCAAAACAAAAATTACAGATAATTTCCTGCCCCCCCCCCCCCCCCCCCCCTTGTCATCCAAGTTGTTCATGTCTTTCTTTCTTTAGTCGTAAAGAAATTGTTTTTTGAGGAAAACATTTCAGGATTTCTCTCCATATAGTGGACTTCTATGGTGCCTAAAAATGCCCCGAGACGAGCATTTGAGGTTGAAAAGTATAGAATTTGTTAATTTTTTTTTAGAAAATAACCGATCGTTTCACTAGATAAGATCTTTCTTCCTTGTTTAGAGCCCTTTGAAGCTGCATTTAAACTGCATTTTGGAAGTTCAAACTCGGGGGCACCATAGAAGTCCACTATATGGAGAGAAATCCTCAAAAAACATAATTTCTTTACGACTGAAGAAAGACAATACATTTTTAATGACTAGGGGGTGAGTAAATTATCTGTAAATTGTCTGTAAATCTGAAGTGAACTTTTCCTTCAATATTTCATAGAATGATGTTTGGGACCCTACATAACTTTTTACAACATTATGGCAGCCTGGTGCTATCTCACATCTAATAAATAGGCCTTCCTGAAAAAAACAATCATTAATCTTAATTTAAAACTTTTGACCTCATTCTGAATGAAATAAATTATTGTCATGATTTTTTTGTTGATTAAATCCAGGGAATTCAAACACATACTGTTAAGTATTCCAAACACAGTTCATAATTTTGCTTTTTGTGTGTGTGCAAGAAAAGCATTTATACCATTTTATTAGTTAACAAAATTTGATTCTCTCATATTGTGTTTTTTTTTTCAAGAATACTCATCCTGTAAAAATAACAACAACAACGTTTGTGCTGAACGTGTGCATATCTCTTGCAGGAGCGAAACAGGATGTTGCACGTTTTTTGCAACTGTCTTGAAGATGACGCGTTAATGAAGTTTGCAACATGCACAGTGTTTACATACCCTTACACTGAATGATTTTCCAAGTTGTTGTTATATCTTGCCATATGCATACACTTTAGCTTAGTCAGGAAAAGTAAAGTTAAAAAACCTGCTGTCGTTACATAAGAGTTTCATATTCATTGTGTAATGCCATTTATCAGAGGTCTCAACAGCTCTTTTCATATAAATAATAAAGGTAGATATACTGTTCAATGTTCATTCATGCTTAGAGAGCCTTGTGAGCATGTTTCAGGCTTTTGTACTTATGTAGAGCATGAGCAGAGAATAGAAAAGCCATATGTCATTTGAAATGTGACATTAGAAATGCTGTCAATATTCATTGACCCCATACTTGAATAGAGTGAAAAGCCTTTCAGATTTGAATGTAACAAGCGCTCTCCTAATCCTAAATGCTCTTTTGGGGTACACAAAGGCATGAGTGCTGAATTGTTTTCATATTCAAATTTCACGTAACTGTGAGGCTGAATGGCAGCCTGTTATTGATGTGAACGACCTTCAGCATTGCATTAGCTCACGTGGATCTGTGTAGTGAGCAAAGGCCTGCCCTCTGCAACTTAATTAATAGAACGTCACACTGATGGGAGAGAATTCGGTTCGGGCCGAATCTTCTGCACCATTTAACCGTATAATGGGATGGTTTCTTCAACGTCTTCCCAAAAGCTGACCTTGTCAGCGCCTTTGAAGGCCCGCTTTCAGTTTTTACTGAATGGAAGTACTGATGAAGGAGGCAGAAATGGTTAGTGGAGCATATTTGCTGTCAGTGATACTGAAAGTGAAAGCGAACAGTTTATGGACATGATCTGATTGGTGCAGATTTGCATGTGCACAGTGGAAATGTAATAGGTTACAGATTACAACTTACTTTATTTAAACTGTAATAAGTAGTGTAACGATTTCAATTACAGTGGTGGCCAAAATTATTTGAACACTTGTATTTTCACCAACTAAAAATAGTTAAAATAACTATTTAGTTATTCAGTTATTTCTCTTTTGCTGTAGTTTGTCAGTAGGAAATATTAGTTTACATGTTACATGTAACTAGTTACTCCCCAACACTGCATATGAATTTTGGCCTGTGTATGTGCACGTCAATTATATTATTTTTGTATTGGTTTAGATGAGAATTGAGAAAGGTACAGAGGAAGAGAGTGTGAGAAAGAAATGGAAAGAGATAGCAAGAAAGCAGGGCAGCAAGGAAGGCTAATGTTACCCCTAAAATAGTTCATCCAAAATGAAAAAATCTTTATTTGCACACCCTCTTGTCATTTCAAACCCATATACTGTTTTTTTTTTATCCAAATTGTTCAAAGATCTTACAGTTATTGATAGACAGTTCAAGGTGACCATGTCTGTCAAGCTCCAAAAAGGAGAAAACTGCACCAAAAAAGCACTTCAAGTTATGACATGTTGCCAGTCTTTTGAGGCCAAATGAGAAGTGTTAGGAATAGAAAATTCCTTATCAATATTTACTAATATACAGTGGTGGCCAAAAGTATTAGAACACTAGTATTTTCACAAAAATGGTTTTAAGTCAGTTATTGCTATCTCTTGCTGTAGTGTGTCAGTAGGAAATATCAGTTTACTTTTCCAAACATTCATTCTGTCTGACAACAGGCAGTGCTCCACACAGAGATCTGATCTCATCATCATCCAGAAACAAAACAAACTGAGACAGACTAAATCCAGAAGAACTGTGGCATCGTCTCCAAAATGCTTTAAAAAAACCTACCTGCAAAGCTACAGCACTTGTGTAAAAATGCTGTAAAATGAGGATGCTGTCATAAATAGATTTTCTTTATCTATTAACTAAATTAAATCACCATTTGGTGTGACCATCCTTTGCGTTTAAAACAGCTTTTGCCCTACGGTAGGGGCACTTGTGCATAGTTTTTTCAGGTAGCTTTGCAGGTAGGTCTCTGGAAGCATCTTGGAGATGATGGCTGCATCCAAAAGCCTAGGCAGACTTACTGCCTCGCTGCCCTATCATTCAATGACTTTGAAGGCTGTGAAGGCAACTTCGGGAACAGTTTCGGACAGGCTTCACAGGCAGCATGTTTTGATAATACATAAAGACCTCGATGTCATTGTCCGCCGAAGGTCTGTGCCTCGAAGAAGATAACTGAGAATGACAGCTATTTTTTGCTTAAAAAATAAAAGCACTGTCTGATGCAAGTATTATTGCAGTACAGGTCACTGTTATTAGAGGCCGTTTCGTTATTGTTAGTAGTATATTGTAAATATTATTCTTATTTACTTATATTTGAACACTTTTAACATTTTTCTAAAATACTGTTATTACAAACAATATTGCTTTTACACTATTACTATTTATAAAGTATATCATGGTCAAAATCTCATCTACTATAAAGTAACAAGTGAAAGGTACATGCTGCCTTCAAAATTTAATCAGAAGAAGGTACCTCCGGAGACAGGAAGTGAAGCAGAATTTGGATTCTGATGTGCCTTGATGCCTTCCCGTTTTAGAGATTTTGGAAGCAGCCGTTTCCACAGTTCTTCTGGATTTAGTCTGTCTCAGTTTGTTCTGTTTCTTCATGTCATTCCAGACAGACTGGATGATAATGAGATCAGATCTCTGTGTGGAGCACTGCCTGTTTTCAGTCTCCTTTTGCATACAAAAATCTCAATGGATTATTACAATTAATGGCAAAATGAATGTTTGGAAATGTAAACTGATATTTCCTACTGACACACTATAGCAAAAAAAATGAAATAAACAATTTTAGCTGGTGAAAATTCCAGTGTTCTAATAATTTTTGCCACCACCATAATCCTGCCATCCCAAAGTTTGTGTCTGCATCTAGAATTAAAATGTCTGCTTACTAACCAGATGATGTTGGAGCTTCGTTAGGGGCAAACAGATATTTTTGATGAAATCCGAGAGCTTTATGACCCTGCATAGACAGCAACACAACTGACATGTTTAAGGCCCATAAAGGTAGTTAGGAAATTGTTAAAATAGTGCATGTGACATCAGTGGTTCAACTATAATGTTATGAAGCGACAAGAACGCTTTTGTTTGCACAAATAACATACTCTCACAAGCGTGTGTCGAAGAATTGACAGGGAAGAGAAGAAATTGTTGAATAATGTTATTTTTGTTTTCTTTGTGCACAAGAAGTATTCTCATAGCTTCATAAAATAACGATTGAACTGATGTCACAAAGACTATTTTAACAATGTCTTTACTACTTTTCTGGGCCTTGAACATGGTAGTTACATTGCTGCGAAGGTCTTGCAGGTTTGGAACAACATGAGAGTGAGTAATTAATGACAGAACTAAAAAAAAAATCTGACTGTCCCCAAACTTTTGAACAACAGTGTACATTAAACCTCAAAATTTGAAATTCAAAATTTGAAATTATAACATCTAGAAGAATCCTTTCATTCTTCCCCAGCGGGCTCAGGCAGAAGGATCCATCCTAAAAGGAGAGCTAAAGATTAAGTCTGACTAGCTTTGCTGGTGAAGAGAGAGGAAGAAGACAAGATGCCAGGCCATCACACACAGATTAAAAGCAGAGTGTGGATGTGTGGATGAGAGGACGTGCGTTTATGTGTGGCAGGCAGGCTCAGACAGCGCACGCCTTCGGCTTCTCACTGCCTCTGAGATTCGAATGACAGCTGAGGGTCCCAGAGGAGCCCACTGTGAGGCCTGAGTGAAGTTCTCAGAAACTGGGGCTGAAAGGACAGGAAGCACAAAGACGAAGCAGGGACGACAAAGCCAGCGCTACTGGCTGCAGTTATTAGTGACTCGTGGAAGTTCTTGCTTGTGGCTTTGCATTCTTTTGGATGGTAATTTCACACATACTCTTTGTTCTGGACATGTACGGTACGGTATATTTAGAGTGTGTAATGATTAACAATTGCTTAAATTCATTTTTTGGTTTGTTTTTAACAAAAATCTGATACAAATGTGCCCTCAGTTGTCCTCACGTAATTTTAAGACAAACAAATGTCAGTTCTTTTACTACTTTTATTAGATTCCCTTTTCCAAATGACTTAGAAATAACAAAATGGCTTCTGTTCTCCATCTGAAGGCAGCTACAGCATGTTCTCATGTGTATGCAACACCAGTACCTTTTCTGCGACTGGCCCACTGAGACGCTTCAGCTGGCATGATTCCTTGAGTGCCACTGACAGCTTGTCGCTGAAGTCAGCTGCTCCTAGAGCACCTGAAAATCAATTGCACAAACTTAGGCTGTGTTTCACTTTCTGACATAATAGGTAACGATGTCTTGTTGTGCTCTGTGTCTTCTTAGCAGTCTGTCTGTTCAGGAGAAGGATGGGTCGTAGTTAATGTCACTGACCCAACATATAATGATCCAAAGTACCTGCGTAGTCTTGTTTTGTACCTGCTGTTGACTAAGCTAAAAAAACAATGCCACTGTATAAATATGCTGATTAGTAAATATGCATACAAACAGACACTTGAGGAAAAGGGTACAAAACAGGGTCTTAAAAGGATTTTTGCTTATTCTTAAAGGGGACATCGGATTCAAAATCTGATTCAAAATCAGCGGTGTGTGGACACAACTACCCTACAATGAAAAAAATGTATTCACTTTTTTTTAATCCCCATAAAAACCTAAATAGTCTCAATTATCAAGCCGTTTTGATTTTTTGTGGCCTTGATCGCTGATGGACTGTCCCATATTAGCATATTTCCACCCTCAGCCAGCTGTATGCTGTTCGTCATTTTCTCCACACTCGAGCAGCTGTAGTAACAACAATGAATTGTTGTCTTGTAAGCAATGCAGGTCTTTTGTAGTTAAATGTAAACGTGAACATAAGAGTCTTAATTTTCAAGCTTTGTTTTTGATGGAAATGCGCCACCAAATACACAAAAATTAGAAAAGAGGGGTGGAGTTAGTAATGTATTATTAGCATTTGAAGAGACATGGACCAAAGCAAAGCAAAAAAGGTTGTTGTTTTACCATTGAGGAATTTTAACCAAAGTATGTTTCAGAAATTTCATGAAGACCCTAAAGAATCATATCAGTTTGTGGAAAATAAGCATCTGATGTCCCCTTTAAGCAAATGCTGATCATTTTTGTAGAAATAAAATAATATCCAATAAATTAAAATAAAAAAAGTAAATTAAAATGGCAGAATACCTTTGTTAACTTTGTAGAAAATAAAACAGTTGTAAATAATAATATTTTAATGTATTGTGTATGTAAATAAAAAAAAATGCGTTGAATTGCAAAAAAGTAAAAAGTAAAAAAGTAAAAAAACATAATGGTACAAAAGATTTCTATTTTAAATAAATGCTGTTCTTCTGAACTTTCTATTCATTAAAGAATCATGAAAAAAACGCATCACAGTTTCTATAAAAATATTAAGCAGCATTGATAATAATAAGACATGTTAAAATCATATGTGACACTGAAGATTGGAGTAATAGCTGCTGAAAATTCAGCTCTGCCATCACAGTATAAATTACATGTTAAATATATTAAAATGGAAAAGTGTTATTTTAAACAATTGTTATTTTAACAATATTTTACAATTTTAATGTTTTTACGGTATTTGCATCAGAGACTTCTTTTTAAAAACGTTTTAACAATATTTTTGATACATTTCTGTCAGAAAATTTGATTGATTGGTTAAGTTTGATGTATTAGTAAAAACTATATTATACTATACTTTAGAAAGAATCCAAATAGTTCTACTTCCCATTACAATTTTAAAGAATTTCAAAGATTGAATTGATTTTTTTTTTTTAATAAGTACCAGGCTTGCAAACAGAATGTGGGGCACGGTTTAATATAGTTATTAAAATTAGTAATAATTAAAGAAGTGCTGTCAATCAATAAAAAAAAAAAAACAATTGCATTTTTTCTGAAATCAAATAATCACCTAATCCCACCTAATATTAAAGTTTTCACTGACATATGGCCTGACAACATCTAATCTTTTTCAGAAATCTTAATGATAGACAAGTGCGTGCCATTTCAATATCTGACTCACTATCTTCCTCTGTCAATCCTCCTATCAGACTCCAGCCTGTGACGGTCCGTGGCATACGGATGACTGCATCTTCGCTCGTGGAGTCTGAGGCAGAATCTTCGTCCCTATTAAGTATTCACCAAGGCCCACGTCTGCTGCTTGGCAGGTACCCCTCCATTAGCAGAAGCATTTGGAGCCATTAACATTGATAATTTCTAATTAGGATTCAGCAGTGACAGACAGGCTAATTGGCGGTTCTCCCTAAAACACACTGGTAATGGCTGCTCATATTAATTACATGCAAGAGAACATGTTTTTGGATGGCAACCGCAGTGAAGAAAATAGAGTGCTAAAGGGGGCTGATGAGAGAGTTCAAAGCATGAAGCATGAGCTCGGTGTTTGTGGATTTTATAAAGCAGGCATTTAAAAGTGACTTCCATTGTCTGAACGCTGTTTCTCTCTCTCTTTTTTTTTTTTAACAAAAGTTCTTACCAGGAGTTAGTACTAATACGACAGGTAATTCGGGAGTTTATTGTGGTTGCTTGTGTTTAAAGCTTGAGTAAATGCATTTGCTTGTTTCCAGAACATCATCAAACCTCAAGGAGAACAGCAATTAAATCTTCATTAGGAGTGAAGTGGGTTTTTATGTCCGGCTAATATACCCCAATGTTGTTTTGTAGAGCCTCAGGCATCGCCTTAGAGCTCAATGAAGTATTTGCTCAATATGACAATAAGGCCAAACAAGACCTGGCCGATTTTCTACCATGATGCAATTACTGTTCTATAGTAGCTGACCTGCAGGTCATGGATGTAATTATCTGACGCGCTGTGGTTATAATATGATGACATAGTTGAAAGGCCAAGCCATACTTAATGGCCTGTTCACAAGGCCAGCGATCTAAAGAATTTAGATCCGTTTGTTTTGCAATATTAATAACAAAAGAGCACCACTTAACATGATTCCTAGAGGTTCTTCAGAGTGTACAGATAGTGTTTCTGAGTGTTTGTTTTTATTCATGTTCATGATAAACGGCATGTTAACGGTTGGCATCAGTGCTATTGACACAGAGATCTTGAAGTACCGTTAGTTTCAATAATTACTATTTCTTGCTGTGTCTACGCAATGACTTGAAGTCTATAATTGGGGCATTTAATGGTGTAATCTGTCCAGATGACATTTTAACACACACTTACTGAGTAGGCTACTAATCCACCTTTTTAGTGAGGAACTGCATGTTGTCGTAGAAGAATTTCTACTCATTGTGTTTCTGACAGCAGCAGTCTCTTATCTCTTCTGTTTATTCACACTTTTTCTCATTATAATTTTTTGTCAGCTTGCTATTATATGAGTAAATTGCATTTAAACTGATATATTAAAAAATAAAAGTTATTATTCTAATAACATTTCAGAATATTACTTTCATTGCTTTTATATTATTACATATTGACACTTGCACTGCAAAAAATGCTTTTCTTACTTAGATTTTTTGTCTTGTTTCCAGCCAAAATATCTAAAAATTCTTAAATCAAGAATTTTCTAGACAAGTAAAAATTTGCAAGTTAAAATTGAGTTTTTGCTTAGAACAAGCAAAATAATCTGCCAATGGGGTAAGCAAAAAAAAAAAAAAAAAAAAACAGATTTCAAACAGAAAACAAGACTATTTTTTTTTTTCAAGCAAAAACGCACTTAATTTTGACTTGTTTTTTTCTGGAAACAAGACAATTATATTTAGTTGTCTACAAAAGTCCTTCTTAAATTTGAGAATTTTTAGATATTTTGGCTGGAAAAATATATGAATATGAATTGTAATTTTTCAATCATTTCGCTAGACAACACCCTTATTCCTTGACTGGATGTGAAGAGTTGGGAGTTAAAATGTGCAAATAAGCATAAGAGGCTTTTAAAAAAGCATTAATATAATGTACCAACTCCAAACACACAAACGACCCTGTTGAAAAAAGCATATGCTGGTTAGGTCAGTTTTGATGCTGGTTTTAGCTGGTTTATGCTGGTCCTTAGCTGGTTATGTTGCTGGTCAAGGACCAGCATAAACCAGCTAAGCACCACCAGCATAAACCAGCTAAGGACCAGTTTAAACCAGCATACCAGCATCAAAACCTACCAAACCAGCATATGGTTTTTTTTTCAACAGGGAGTATTGTATGTACGGGTGATTCTCACGAAACCATTAAAGTACCATGGCACTAAGGATTTTAAATATAAAATGTTTAATTTAGTAAAATAAAAAGCATCAGAACAAAGACAATACTGTTCTCTACCTTGCACAACGTGTAATTTCAACATGAGAATGAATTATTTTTCTATTTTACTGCATTTTCTGCTGAAATTCTCATTTCCGCAATGCGTCCGGCTGTGTTTGAATGTGTTTCATGTTGTAATTTAATCAAATGAACATAAAAATATTTAGAAAAAAATACATGGATTTTCTACTAGATTATTTGAGATGACAGAAAAAATAATTGACTGAATATTCGTATATAATATTAATGAAAAAAAGTAGGAAAATTATGTGTCCATGCCTGATCTTCTCATCCTCCGCAACATTTTTTAAGGACTGTTTAAACACACATAAAGAATTTAAATAAAGTTTGGTTTTGAGTGAAGGAGCACATGGGCCAGTTACTTCAAGATGGCTACCAGGTAAGATCATCTTTTTATATCTCTCTAGTTAAATGTTAAAAATTCTGTTGTCACGACATTTTGATTATCATTACCGAAACAATACGTATACAATTAGCGGAGCTACGAGTGCGGGAATACTATTTCAAAAACAAGATCTTGAAAAATTGTGATGCAACAATACAATATGCACTTTTTTCCCCAAGAAGAGAGAGATCTTTAGTGATCCTATGCTAAATTAGTTTGATCACACTTGCTTGTTTTTGAGAACATTTGCAGAAACTTCCCCAGGAACAATCAGGATACTTACACTAAGGAATTATTTAAAAGCGCCATCTTTTAGAAAGCTTTTATTTCCACTTCTTGAAATATGAGGAGCAGATATTTCCTGCTCTTTCATCTGTTATGTTGCCAACTCATGAAAAACAATTCTCTGCCTTCCACTCTCTTCAATATATCAGTACTTCTGCTCCTCCTCCTTCTCCTTTTTAAAGCAAAGCTTTAAAGTTACTCACTGCTAATCTCACAGGCAACTTTCCTGCAATATCCTCTCTCTGTTTCAGAGTATCTTCAGCGATCTCATTCATACTTGTCGTCTAGATTGAATGAACCTGTTGAACAGTAGCTGCGTTTCATTTCATTTCAAGAAGTCCTCCACATCAGAGTCAAAATCTTTGCTTGCTCCGAAGAGATATTTCAACACTGATGGCTCATCATCACCAGAAGCACGATAAGTCTAGATAAGACCATGCTGCTCTTCTTCTTTGCTAAAGCTCATTTACGTATAGTTATTTTCTATCTTTGGCAAGATTCCAAGAATGAACACACTGGTCATTCTCATATCTTTTAGTTTTTGCATCATAATATAGTTTTAAATCTTTTTTTAGAGATGTGGATTATTTCACACAGTCTTGCACAAAGTCATTTTTTTCTTGCCACGTTTTAGACCTGCTTTCCTGTTGCCCGGAGAACACAACGAGACCCGCCGTGTATCTCAGGTGATTAAATGTGTCTGACATAGGATTGCACCAGCACACTCGTTAGTCGCTGACACCAAACAAAACCTCAACAGCCTTGTCTCTTGCCTCAGCCGGTCACCCTGACAACTGCACCTTAGATACACAGCTGGAAAGTCTTGCAAACAAACTAGGATAAATAAACAAAACATGACAAGATAAAGCATTCCTTTGGCAAGTGATCTGTGTAAACACCCTTTAGATTATTGACAACAGCAACTATCCTGCAGATTTTTTTCTGATCCCCTCAATGTTTTACAAACAAGTACAGTGTCGTCCACTAGTATTGGCACCCTTGGTAAATATGAGCAAAATAAATCTGCATTGTTCATCCTTTTGATCTTTCATTCAGAAAATGTACAAACGTCTGATCTATCATTGAAGTAGAACAATAGAAAGTGGGGGGGGGGGGGGGGGTCATTATGAAACAAATGTTATTCTCTAATTCATGTTATTACAATTATTGCAAAATCCTTTTCCAAGATAACAGCTCTGAGTTTTCTCCTAGAATGCCTAATAAGATTGACAAGCACCTGACAAGAGATCAGAGACCATTCCTACAGAATCTCTGCAGATCCTTCAGATTCCCAGCTCCATGTTGCTGTTTCTTCTTTTCAGTTCACCCCACTTATTTTCTATAGGGTTCAGGTCAGGGACCAGTCGTGTCTGACAACTGAATGGAGTTTGCTGGAGTTAGTTTTTGGATGCGTGAGGATGATTTTTACTTGAAAACCATCCTGAACAACATGTGGTAATTTAGGGGCTTTCTGACCCCAAGATTCAACTAATTTCTCACCAGTTGTGATCCTTGGAGAATCAAACTCTCCTCACCTTGCATTATAGGACGATATTGACACATCCTCTTGCAGGCAGATTTGTAACATTTTTAGTTGACTGGAACTCCTCTGATGGTGGAAATAGGGATTGTCTATGCTCTTTTTTTACACCCACTTTCTTATTTTTTGAAGCTCAACGGTCTTGTTCTGCACATCAGAACTATATTCTTTGGTTTTACTCCTTGTGATGGATGATCATGGCTGGACAATTTCATGCTCCTTGTCACCCTGGTGTGGTAATTTTTTTAAAATATGAATGGGAATATTATATGAATGGGAGATAAGAATTTCTAGGGGTGCCAATAATTGTGGCCAATATGCATTGGAGAAAAACATTTATTTCATAATGAGATGTTCTCCCTTTTTCACTTGTTTTACTTCAATGATAGCATAGAATTATGTGAATTATTTTAATAAAAGATCAAAAAGACAAACAATGCAGATTTATTTTCACAGCGCGTTTGTTCATAATTACCAAGGGTGCCAATATTAGTGGAGGGCACTGTATATCTTAAACCTCAAGTGAATAGCAGAGCAGCTGGCCGTTGACTGCCATTGATGTTTAATGCTCTTTCAGGAGGACATTGCCTTATTGTCTTCTTGCAGTATGAGAGGGTCATATGACAACAAAAACATAATATCAAATCTTTGCTTCAGTGAAGACAGAGACTTTATGTACTTTGCATTCTACTGTACATCTCTTCCAACTCTATTTGCACATTTTTCTCCTCTTTAAAATGACTTCTATAAGGGTCTCAACCCAAAGCCCTAGTAATTTAGCACCTTGAGAAGGTGTTTTCCCTGTGCTCTTTTCCATGTGAGAGGGTGTCGTGTGCCCGAGGCGTTGTCTGCGCTGACCTTCTTCATCCCAACAAACCAGCGCTTGTGTGGCTGTTTTACTATTCCGGGCAGCTCTCATGCTGTGGGCTTGGGTGCCTTCAGAATGTGTTAGTTTTCACAAATTGCCTGAGGGTGATAATAATGTAATCAAGAATCCCCTATCTTCACCAGCACTCTGCCGCACCACCATCTTCAGCCTGATTTTAAACCTCATAGGTTGCTTTCTATGTGATTTATTGCTTTAGTCACCCCTTGCATTTTGCATGGTGGCAGTGTCTCATCTAAGGTGGCTGTCCTCTGTTCCTTTTTAACTTTAACCTCACGTCTGGTCTGTCCTGTATCACAATCATCCTTATTAATCCATTGGTTTGGAAAGATGTTGTAGCATATAATTTGGCGACATGGCAGGCTGAACTCTGGATCCCAATCTTGAAAAGAAAGAAAAAAAGGTGGGCTTTTTATTTGACTTTTGTGTTACAGTTTAGCTCAGTGAGCTCCTGATTCTGTCTCAACCCCTCTGAACTCTGTCTTGTGCGTTGCACAGCTAATTTCACCAGCACCGTTTTGTTAATGCGACTGTTAAATAGCCAGCTTTGACTGTGTGTTAATGTCAGTTTCTGCACTAAAATATTGCAGGCAGCTTGTAATAAAACATGGATGAGTGAAAAATTTTGGCAGTTGAAGTAATATATTTAATTTTAATATTACATACCCTGACTGTGTACATGGATCGCATGATGTTTGTCACATCACAGTAATTTGACATACCAGGTTGCACTTTCTCTTGTTTGATATGCCATTTTAACCACTGAGAGAGATAAGCGCCTCAAACCTTTCAATAAGTGTACAGATGTAATCTCACTCTTAATCGCATTTTTCAGGGAATAATCTCTCCCATCAACGCAGGCTTAGGCTTGTCAGAGAAGATGAGCGCCTTAATTCTATTCCATATATAGCACTTAACCAATACCTACATGTACAGAGACAAATCTGAGCCCAAATCCCTGATTCTTCCTCATGACAGAGTGCCGTAAGCTACTTGTTTTGATCTGGTCAAAACCTATTGAAGTGAGATGGGTGGAGATAGTCAGAGTGCTGTGGGCCTGCGCAGGGGTTTCATGACTTTTTCAGTTCCAAGGATGATGATCAATTTGATCTGTATGAACCCAAATATAATGGTCCCCTTGTGAGGGGCTCTTTTTTTGAAATATAAAGGCACTAGGCAGATATTTTCATGTGTTTTTCCATTGAGACTGTGACACAAATAAACAAAGGTACTGTATGTTACGCTACTGTAAATTATTTCCCAGCTGTTTACCTTCACATACAGAACCGACTGTGTTTTTGTAACTTGTGTGTAATTTTAACATAAACTTGCGTGCATTTGACAGTTTAAGCGCAAAAAGATATGAAAGTTTAGTTAGTTTAGTACTCACATGCCGTGTGATAGCCGCTTTCTCTGTGCATGCCTTATAGATGTGTGCGGTCAGAAAATCGTATATCAGAAGTTTAAACTGATAAGGCTTTAAAATGCATGATTTTAGTGTGATAGACATGATAATCAAAATAAGACAAATGTTTTTTTTTACGTGTAACTGACGTATGAGCTGTAAAGGCACAGCTCTATAGACCAATTTGGAGTAGACGTCACAGTTGCGTCACTTTCAGCTGCACGCTTGTGGTGGCAGAAAAACACTGGTAACAAGTGGAGTAAAATGGGAAAACACTGGTAACAAATGGAGTGAAATGGGAAAAAAATCCATGGAATAAGAGATACAATGTATTGTTGTGCCTTTAGATGTCAGAATAGAATCTGAATGCAAATCATTTTTAAAGAATACTGTTGTCAAAAATGCCATTTGAAGCTAAACGTAGATGTTTAAACGGACAGATTAATGGATGAAACCTGCTATGATTACTCTACTTTTAAAGCATAAATTGGATTTAAACAATAGGTCTACATAAAATTCACATATGCAGTTCATAGGGAACATATTATATTAGACCTACTGTTAAATGTTAGTAAAATGCAAGTTTATATCTTGTATTTCTGACTTTATAACTTAATTTAACTCAACAATAGCGAGTTTGTCCATTCTGAGGAAGAAAAAAGTGAGAAATGTGGGATTTAGCAAGTAGACGAACTTGCTACTGCCAGAGCATAAGGCGATATGGTGCTGTGAGTATTTAAGACATACTGCTGCTGCACAAATAGCATATAAAATAACCCATAGCAGATCTATACAGGTGGAGCTGGGGAAGGTGAAGGGTTTCAGGAGAACTCTAAAAACATGCTGCGAAAGGCACAAATGAATGCCAAACAGCCATTTAAAGGTAATGGTGCAAACTCATTGACTGTGCACTAATCAGCTTGTGCCAAATCGTATAAGGTTGTGAATGTCATCAGTTACGTTAACGACCTGTTAGCCTGCGCTATCTAGAGTTTCATGCAAGAACTAGGCATTTGTAAAGCCTTTTCTCCCCCATCTTTCTCTCCATTTCTTTGTGTACGTGCACTAGATTTAGGGTTCAGTTTGAAAAGCCCAGCTGCAGAGAGCTGCAGAAAACCTTTTCTTCAAGCACTTTGGATTGCTGAGCATTTCAGTCTGTGCTCTTTAACTTGTGTTGGATAAAAAAAAAACTTGGGTCATTGCTTGGTATAAGCTCACCACAGGCTACCTACTTTCCAGTAGCTCAGCTGGACATTAGCAACACCGATATTAGGTTTTTACTTTGCAGAAACTTTAAATTCTGAACAAATATATACCCTGAATGCACTGTAAGTCACTTTGGATAAAAGCATTTGCCTGCAAGTGTGTGAATGCAATGTAAGTTCGGAAAAGAAAGTATACCCGTAAGCATCACAATGGGGCTTGTTATATTCATATTTATCTGGATCATATTTCTTTCTTGTAAGAACGCTGTTCGTAGCGAAACAGTAGTCCAAGCCATATTTGTACATTTTAAATGCATAATAAGAAAACAACAATAACAACTTTATTCAACAATTTCTTCTCTCTGCGTTGTGGTACCTTGTGAACGCATATCAAAGACTGACACGGAGGAGAAAAAGTTGTTGAATGACGTTGTTTTTGTTTTCTTTGCGAACAATAAGTAGGCTATTCTTGTAACTTCATAACATTACGGTTGAACCACTAATGTCACATGGACTATTTTAATAATGCCCTTACCACCTTTCTGGGTCTTGAACATGTCAGTTTAGTTAGCATTGCTGTCTATGCAGGGTCAGAAAGCTCTCAGATTTCATCAAAAACATCTTAATTTGTGTTCTGAAGATGAACTAAAGTCTTATGGGTTTGGAACGACATGAGGATGAGTAATTAATGACAGAATTTTCATTTTTGGCTAAACTAACCCTATAAGGTTCATTGCTGGACTAGCTGTGGCACTGTTATGTGGTGTAATAGAACATTTTCTTTTATAACAGCATCTGTGTGATTGTTTTTGTTCATTACAGTATATCACATTTAATGACTGTAAGAAACACTTCAAAGTCTATGTCAAAAGAACACCATTTTCTGGGTTATTCCTGTTGTGCATTTGACTATGCAGTTGACTCCTATTGGTCAACCATGTTATCAACAGTCAACAGCAACAGTATCTCTTAGTCTTTCTTCTCAACTGACCAGAATAACTGTAATACCCAGATTTTAATACCCTTTGTGGTCCCATGGCAACTGTAATTTGTCATTAAAAGGCACCACAGGGTCTCCCAGTAAAACTAAGGCACTTGAGCATTGTTATCTGCAGTATGCTTCTTTGCTTGGCTGTGCTAAATTTAGTTAAGACTTCTTGGGTAAACGTCAGGCTGGTTATTCATGACAGTGTTGGTGGGTTCAACCTCCCAGCAGGATTTACACTAATGCAGACAGTGTCCTACTGTGACAGACAAACAGTAATGGTGGGCCTCACAGTGAGCAATGAGAACTGGGAAACTTGGTAGGATGAAAGATAAAGAAAAAAGACAGATTCAGTCCGGGAGTCAAGGCAAGTGAGAGAGAGAGAGTGTGTATCTGAAACAGGTGAGATACTGTAGCTTAGAGGGGGTTATAGTGTAGAAAAACAACAACAGAGAAAATATAAATTTTCCTAGAATCCAGTAAATAGTTTAATAATATTTAGATTGCATTCCTCATCTTTTTATTAGTAAGATGTAGAGGACAAAGGTAGCACTCATAGACTCAATAACCTTCAGGTAAATAAGAAAAAATGCTCAATGACAAAAAATGTCTTTTATTTCTTAACATCCATCTTTAGCTGTGACTAAATACATAAATAGAGCTGTTCAGTTTGTAGACATAAAAACACAATTTATGAGTAAAATAAGGTCTGTGGTTTGCGCTTCTTAAAGAGACTTTTCATATTTGTATTACAGCACAAGTTAAACACAGTTAAACCTCATGTATTTTGAAACTGTTTTGTGCTTTAAATGTTCCTTACAAGTCTCTGCATGAACATTACAAGAGTTGTCTACATTTGTAGAGCACATCAAAGATGTGAAGACATTCACTGTGATGTTGCAAAAATGCTTTTACCCACTTAATGTTGAAGTTATAACATTTTCCAGAAATTTCCAGATAAACCTTGACACCTCACTGAAGATGTATCAGGTACCCAAAGCCTCTCCAACCTTACACACACGCAGACAGTGCTGGCCTGTGTTTGAGTGTTATTCACAGTGTCACATAACCTCCAGGTCATGTCTTTACTCGACATGTTTCTCGCCGGGTGTCGCTCTATAGTTCACTGTTGATAGTAACATTCTGCCATCCTTTGTCACCAGGACACCTATTTGGTCAAGTCATCATACAAAAAGACATCATGCAGCTCTTATGTGGTAATTTCTCACTCTTCTGTAGCAAGTGAAGTTGCGTATACTGTATTACTAATATACGGTATATAGCTTTTGTACATTTGAATGGAATTTAAAGTGCGGTTGAATTTGTCTTTTAATGGTGCTGTAAACAATGTAAGCTTTCTGCAGCATGACAAACTAACAGCTTCTTGTGGTTATTTATTTGTTTATTTTAGTGGTGTGCAGTGTTGTTCTGAAATGAGGAGGCAAAATTCTCAAAGTGTTTTTTTTTTAATTCAAATGTAAATACATGTCCCAGTCACATTTTCTTGGTTAATTAAACAATGCTTACACTTATCAGGAAAAGCCTAGAATTTATTATTTTTTTTTTTACATTTTTTCCAAAATAATAACTCAAAATAATAGTTAAAAAATGCTTTAACTTTAACTTAATTAACTTAAGTTAAAACTTTTAACTATTTTTGGGGTCATTAGTCATCAAAGCTCGGTAAATATTGGTCACAGACACTAAGATTACCTTTAAATTTCACCAAGCTGATTATGTTTTCATGCCATTTTAAGTCTTATTTTGATGTAACAAAGTGGTCATATCTCAATTTGTGAGTTGTTTACATGCTTTTTTAAATTAGTCTTCCCATTAACGCCATTATATTGTTCACTCAAACTGATTCGCAAATGTGAAACACACACAAACAGAAGTGCCGTTTTTTTTTCACATTAACCAATATGAATTTGTTGTACTTTGAGTAGTTTGAGGAGACACTGCCCCCCTTGTCTCCTCGAGGGAAACACCCCTGGTTTATTTATGCAGTTTGACCTGGAGTCTAAAGCTGTCACACAGATGGGATATCAGAACATGATTCACTTATAACACAGTTAATCAAATATTGCAATGTTATATTATGTATTAAATAATTTATGATTATTTAATATAACCGAGTTGAGATCAGAAGTTTCATACACCTTGAAAAATCTGCAAGTTAGTACTGACCTGAATAAGATATTTCACATTAAATACATTAACATATGGTCCACAAGAGAAAATAATAATTTAATTTATAAAAATGACCCTGTTCAAAAGTTTACATACACCTGATTTTTAATACTGTGTTGTTACCTGAATGATTTTTTTGTTTATTTAGTGATCATTGTTACTGAGTCTCAGGTCCCACATTCAGGTCCCACAAATTCTATGGTTTTTCAACATTTTTGTGTATTTAAACTCTTTCCAACAATGACTGTATGATTTTGAGATCCATCCTTTTACACTGAGGACAACTGAGGGACTCATATGCAACTATTACAGAAGGTTCAAAAGCTTACTGATGCTTCAGAAGGAAACACAATGCATTAAGAGCCAGGGGTGTACACTTTTTGAATTAGAAGATCAGGGTGAATTTAAATTCTGTCTTCTGAGAAGCATGTAAGCATCTTCTGTAGTTTCTGAATGCCAGTATTAAATGAAACAAATATATATATTTAGGCAAAATAAGAAAAATGTACACATCTTCATTCTGTTCAAAAGTTCACATCCCTTGCTCTTAATGCATTGTTTTTCCTTCTGCAGCATCAATGAGCGTTTATACCTTCTGCAATAGTTGCATGTGAGTCCCTTTTTTGTCCTCAGTGTGAAAAGATGGATCTCAAAATCATACAGTCATTATTGGAAAGGGTTCAAATACACAAAAATGCTGAAAAACTGAAGAATTAGTTGTTTTTCTGAAGAACAGTGTTTAACTGTTCAGGACAAACAAGGGACTCGAGAACAAATATTACTATATAATATAAAAAAAAAAAACAGCTGTGGGTCATTCAGGTAACAACACAGTATTAAGAATCAAGTGTATGTAAACTTTTGAACAGGGTCATTTTTATAAATTAAACTATTATTTTCTCTTGTGGACTATATGTAAATGCATCTTATTTTGGTAAAATAACATTTTGCAGATTCTGCAAAGTGTATGTAAACTTTTGACCTCAACTGTATATGCAATGTTTTTACACTTTTTTACATTTACAAAAGTTGTGAAATGCTACAGGGCATAAAAGAAAAAGGAAAAAGATTTGTAAAACCAGTCTACCTGATTTTGTGCTCTCAGTTGCAGATCTAGAGTTAGTCATGAGTAAAAAGATGCTGATCGGTTGGAACTCAGCCAGAGGAATGAGACTGTCAGCAAAAAAGTGCATTTGGCCTTTGCCTTGTCCTTTGGTGCAGATCTTTATTATATTTCAGTCTGATTTAGGAACCATCACAAGGAGCACTTCAGATCTGTGCTAAATGCTCACCTGTCAATAGAACACCATCTGAGAGGCTCTTTTTGTGGAGGAAAGCCTGCATTAGTACCAAATTAACCTTTTCCCATCAATCAGCAGTTAACAACAGCAATTTCTCTCTCAGTCTCAGACACACACACACACACACACACACACACACACACACACACACACACACACACACACACACACACACACACACACACACACACACACACACACACACACACACACACACACACACACACACACACACACACACACACACACTCACTGAGTGCTCATTGATCTCGCACTGACATTGAACTGTTTCCATCAAGAAACAATTAAATGGAAAACTCATGTGGATACATGGCCAGCAACACATGGCCAGAGAACAATTTTTTGTGTGGTTTATGGCTTCTGACACAGCTGAAATAAATCAATCCCCTCTTTGTGTACAAACAAAGCGCAGATTAAGAACGGGCGCGAGGGAATGTGGGAGATGTACTGAATTGCCCTCACATACGGATTCCGCCACTACAAGCGGATTAAAGATATTTACTTTGTTTCTGAGTGTGTTTTCTGATGAGCATATGTCAGGGATTATCAGATTGCCATCTAATGTGCGATTGAAGCATTACGTTGAGTAAATAGTTTGCTAAGCGTTTCTGTAGAAAGATTATTGAACTCTTTTTCTGACCATAACTGCTCTGGAGCTCTGGAGTGGCTTGAATGTTTTTCAGTCTACATTGTGCAGATGACATTTTCTTGTTTTTGCTTCCTGAACTTCATAAGACTGAGCACTAGCGCTTGGTTAGATGACCCAGTGAGGGCAGTATTGGAAGCGTTTATTCTAACTAATGCTTGTTAAATGATTGTGTGGATGTTCACCTGATGATCCTATTTTCGAAATAGGTTCAAAAGCTCAAAAGAGCGTTCTAGGAGTTGGAGATCACAATATCAGTCATCATTAATGCGTGTTCACACACAATGCTGAAGTCTGGGTGTCAAAACCATTAATGTACTTTATATGGCTTTATATATACAAAACATTCAGTAAATGCTAAAATCCTTTTTTACTTGCCTTTTTCTTTTATATTTTCAACAAACACAATTTTCATAACCATCACAATGCAGACATAATGTACTGTAAGTAAGAGTTTCATTGTGTAGTGTCGACAGACATATTGATTATAACGGGAGTTTTGGCAAGAGTGCTGAGTGGTGATTGACAGCTTGTTTTCTGTAATTTAATCGCAATTTAAATAACAGTTGCTTTTCATGCAATTACGAGAAACTATTTAAAGGGGTCATCGGATGCAAAAATCACTTTTACATGTTGTTTGAACATTAATGTGTGTTGACAGTTTGTGTACACAACCACCCTACAATGATAAAAATCCACCCAGTGGTATTTTTTTTAATCTTTAAAAGCAATATCCCCTTAGGTCATTAGGTCAAAATCAGGTCATTCTCAGCTTCTTGTCGGTGTGACGGCAATCCCACAGAGGCCATTCCTATGATAGTTGATTGACATGAGCGCCTTACCTTAGACCCGCCCTCAGCGAGCTGAAACAGTCCGACTCTGATCGCCATTTTCTCGACTCAGGTGCAGGGGAAGACAAGAATGTCTCTGAGCGATTGAGGTCTTCTGTTGTTGGATGTAATAATAAACATAGCAGTAGTCATTAGGGGTGGGCGGTACACCGGTGTCATAGTCATCACCGGTGTGACATTGCGGCACGACATGGATTTTCTAATACCGTCAATACCGTAATAAATCAATTATGTGCCTCAAACGGCTGCATTCAATAATAGCTAATTCTAAATAATAAGGCATTACATTTTCTTCAAACGTTCAGTTGTGGTCTGAATACCTGTCCTTATACTATATATCTTGTTGTAAATAAAAAAGTTAAACATATTCGTATCAGCTTTGCAGGTGGTAGGTAAAAGGGGAGTGGCCATTAAACGACTGGTGAAACACCGTGAAGAAAGGTCGGGGCCTGTAGCCTATACCAGGGGCGGAGTGGCAATCGGGACGACCGGGACTTTTTCCGGCGGCCGGCCGAAGGATTTACACAGCGGATCACAAATTGAGTGGGCGCGAGGCGAACGCGACTGGCCTGTTTACTTTTACTTTCGATTTTGCGATAACGCACACTCTGTGTAAAGGGAGCAGCACATTTTATAACGTTAATAGATATTTGTCAGTGAGTACAAGATTGCAGCAAATCCTCCAGTCTATGTTTGTAATCTCTCTTTACTTTCGACCCGTGATCATTCAAATCTAAAGGTCATTGTACACTGATTCCGATTTTTTTTTTTAGTTTTCTCATATTCGCCATCCTTATCAAAATGCTTATTATGGATGCGAAAATGCAGAAAATCAAACATGATCCGATTTTTTTTATGACGGACGAAAGTTTCAGAGGCAGTGTGTAAACTCGATTAACATAACCTGTATTTTTTTAACGTGCAAAAATCTCGGACGAAAATTTCGTACTCGTGTGCAATGACAATAACTCCAGCAGCTCGTGTTGGATGCAGGGTTGCCAAGTCCGCGTTTTTCCCTGTTGCCATGGGTTGATTTCCCCCAGTTATTTAAAGGTTTTAAATATTGCAGAAATTAAATTTCAATAAAAAATAATTTTTGTTTTGTTGTACACTGTTAAGTAAGAGCTTTAGGTTTTTTGCAAAATAAATATGTTAAGAATGCATAATACTCTTCCATGTCTCTTTTTGATAAGGATACCTACCATTTACTTATTATATTATAAAAATATTAACTTTATTCACATAGGGACAGGACAGGCTACTCCTCCCAAAATGTATCAAAAAAAGTAATACCGTGATATTATACCATCACCGTTCAAAAGATGAAAAATACCGTGATATTAATTTTAGGTCATATCGCCCACCCCTAGTAGTCATTTACTCCCGACATCTGAGCCACTGCAGATGCAGAGGATAGCGTTACTTTCGTTTTTAAAAAGAAAAGCGACGATCCTGATCTACATATGCATCTATCTACGTGCGAATCATTCCTGATGCTGCTTCTCCCGCAGCAGAAGTGAGTATAAGGGTTTTTTATGCATCTTTGTAAACGGCCTTCTTAATAATGTGCTTGTTGGCAAGTTTCGCCGCTAAACACGGCTAAAAAGTAAACATTAAGGCTCATAATCCCACATCAGAGAGGGCCGGGGAAAGCAGAGCTCATTTGCATTTAAATGGACCATGCAATAAAATGAGTTGTTTTTTTGCAGAGCTGATTTTGACAAGGTAAAAGGGTGTTTTTTTATACTACTAATGATAATTTTTAACCAAAGTATATTATAGAAATTAAAGAATTAAAGAATCATATGAACTTGTGGAAAATTCGATGGACATCCGATGATCCCTTTAAAGTTTTCCGTTCTGTAAGTGGCTTGATTTAATGAATGATTGTATATGGGTCAAAGACACGAGAAATAAGTCCAGTGTAAATCATTTTGACAGTTCGGCTTCAATAAAAGCAGTTTTTTTGGACTAACAAGAAAGTTGCAATATGTTTTTATAGTACAATGACCTCTTATGTCTCAAAACATTAGGGAAAATTTGATTTCTCAAGCCACAGCCCCTTTAAGCCGATTCCAAAAGTCACTTGTCTTCCAGTGTTACTGATTGTTATTAGATATTTAGGTTGCTTACAGTTTAAAGCAATCAGGCCCACAAATTACTCTCAAATGTGTTGTTGCTTAATTAACCTGGATAACTGCAGCTGTGGAGGCACCTGCTCTTGATGTGAGGGCTGTTTTAGTGATGCTCGAGTGAGGCCACCAACTGATTTGTGAAGATTTGGCTGAGCTTTTGAAAGTATTTTAACAATTAGAAATGAGTAATAGCAGGATTGAGACCGGTATCTAGTTTTTAGTGGGTTCAATTATTAGAAAGAGGATAAATGGGGTCATTTTTTCATTCATTTGTTTATTTTGTGTATATTGATATACTGTTTTTATAAATGTGTTCAACATAGAGGCCACTGGGGCTAAATGTCTTACTTAAGTCAATATTTAAGTTTACTGTGTTCTTAAAAGTCAACTTCTAGTCTATGAAAGTCTTCAAAAAAGCTATTAAACATTTACAGATACAGTTCTCTGAACGTAGCTTGACCTTTTGTGACAGCCTGCCCCATAAGCAGTTAGCCCTGGTCTCCCCTATACAGTAGTTAACAGAAGTGACACAAGACAAGACTGTATTCGCAGTAACTAATGATTCAGTAAAAGGAAACGTCATAGGAGACAAAATATATGAGTTGGATAGAGAGTGTGATTTAAAACCGTAAGTGGATAGAGCAGCATGCAAAACTGCAGGTAACAAGGATGGCAGCCATCCAAGCCTGTGCAGCAGAGAGGCTGAAGCATCATCACGATATTGACTTACTGTAATTTACATCAGGGAGTTCTGAGCCCACTTCAGCTGAGCTAGATTGGGCTCTATGAATAAATAAAGAGGCGAAGTAACAAACAAACAAAGCACGCGAAAACGCTTAAACATTATGCATATAAGAAACGAAAGAAAAAAAGCAGGAAAGGGTTTTTTAAGAAAACATGTAATTGTGTGATAGTGAAAACAATTTAATTTTATTTATTCATCTCTGACTAGGACATTTTCTCAATCTAACCTCAAAGAGCCACTAGTTTTAAAGGAGCCTTTACATGTCACATAACCTCTTTGTCTTGATTTGAAATGTTGCCCTGTGAAAGGTGTAATACACTCTGGTTCGTTATGAATCTAGATCAAACAAGGTTGTACTCTAGGTTGTTGTATTTTTCATTAAGGGCACAGTGGTCCGTTGCGAGTAGCGCTGATGTAGTTCAGCGTGGTCCTATTAATGAGTTATTTACCGGGTGAATGCCAGACCTATGTACGTCACTCAGCTCTGACTCACTGGCTTCCCTGGCCTCAATTTCTACCCGGATTTGTATTTTGCTGCTTACGCAGTTTAGTAAGTTGATGAGGACCAAAATATCACAAAAATTCTATGTACAACATGAATGGAACCACCTTTATTTTTCATTTATGCTTTTTTTTGCTAGTTTCCTTTGGTTATAACTGGTGCAAGAGAGTTTTTACCAAATTTATGACTAAATATACACTAAACAAACTGTTTATTGTTAGATTTTATTAGAATATTCTGTTACACAAGAAAAGAATTAGTTTTAAAATCATTTGTTAAAATTACTGACATAATTTTTTACCTTATTTATTCAACTTTATTAGGTCTGCCACTAACGACTATTTTTATATCGATTAATCTAAACAACTAATTTCTCACAAATTAACAATTTTACTTAAGAAAACTTTTATTTTTCATAAAATCAATCAATTGCAGATGCTTTTGATTATTCAAATTTAACGAAACCATGAATAAAAAGTAATGGAAAATAATTTTGTAAAAATAGTTTTACATTAAAAAAATATCATAATTCAGAAGTAATACGCTTTTTTCTGTCCTGATTTGACCCCACTCATCCGAACGCTCTGTTTGAATAGTCGTGGTGGATTGTAGACTCAGAAGTAAATGCCCACTGCTATGATTGGCTAACACTTGTGTATGTTTGACAGCCTACATCCTTCACAGATAGACACTGCTGTGAGTTAGGTTAAAAACGCATAAGTACTCAGAACATATCAAACGATACAGTAATAACAGACAAAGCAGTAGTGACCACGTAATAAAAAGAGTTACTCACACTTGTGTGGTGCAACATTACTGTCAGATCCAATAGTTGGCACAGCATCGTCTTTTAGTTTCAATCATTCTGAAAATCCTGCATTGATTTGTGCTTTTTTTTTGTAAACAAATCCTCTGTAAAATGAAATGAAATTAAGTCGTTTTGTTAGGTTGGCTTCAATATAAGCTGTTTTTAGGGAAACTTTTGTGGGCATTTTTATAGTACAATGATCTCTTATATGTCTTAGATCAAAGAAAATTTGATTTCTCAAGTACATTATTAAAATGAACTAGCAATAAACAATACTTCTACAGATTTTATAAATCTTTAAACATCTACAAATACTAAGATAACAAGCTGTGTTTTTGCACTCATTATTAAAAAAAACAACAAACAACCATTTTTATTATCTAATAAAGTTTAGGGCTGTCACGATTTGTCGATTCTAATCGACTATTTGTTTTTTAAAAACCGTATCTAGTAACCAGCAAAATACCGGAAGTTGCGCATTTCAAGGACGAGAATAGATGAAACTGCATTATTAGACTGTTTAACTGCATTATTTATTAAACCAATTAAAAATCATAATTAAGCATAATTGTGAATTCACAAACACTACGATTCAGTTAAATAAATATATTTGATGCAGGTTTAATATATGTGCATCAATTATTTACGTACGTGTGTCTTACAGCAGTTCCATTCACAGTATGCTGTTCCACTCCACTGTTCATTGTACTATAAAAACATCCTCAAAACTTTCTCGTTAGCCTAAAACAGCTTATATTAAAGCCGACCTGCCAAACCGACCTCATTTCACTTTATTTTACAGAGGATTTGTTTACAAAAAAAAAGCACAAATCAACGCAGGATTTTCAGAAAAAATAAAACTAAAAGACGATGCTGTGCCAACTATATTGGATCCGACAGTAATGTTGCACCACACAAGTGTGAGTAACTCTTTTTATTACGTGGTCAAGATCTGTTTATAATACATTATGTATTTCAACGGTTTTGTGCAATACAACCACTTCTTGCTTTTGATTCTTTATTTGAACTGATTATTATTGCCTCATTCTTATCATATATGAATTTTAATTCATTTTAAATATTATTGTTCACTTACATCTATTTTTATTACCACAAAATGTATAATAATTATAATTATAGGGCCCTATGAAATCCGTTTTATTTCCAAATTCATTTTTTTTTACATTTTAATTTAGAT
>NC_133368.1:25337703-25425203 GCF_049309525.1 Garra rufa | reverse complement strand
TGTCAGACTGATCATATTTACATCTCATGTTTACTTCAGTAGAAGGCATAATTTAATGAACATTAAAATACAGGGTTTTTTTTTTCAGTGAATGGACTGCCAAAATGCATCTGCATGCTTGATTAACAATTGGCAGTATATTGTGTATGTGTGTGAGAGAGAGAGAGTCAGGTTTTAGCGGAATTATAGGGCTACCTAACAAAATGGCTTAAAGTTGGCATGAAATGTAATTTACAACTTTTCTTTTCTATTGTGGTGTATATCTGAGTGAAATGAGGGTATCTATCTATCTATCTATCTATCTATCTATCTATCTATCTATCTATCTATCTATCTATCTATCTATCTATCTATCTATCTATCTATCTATCTATCTATCTATCTATCGATCTATCGATCTATCGATCGCGTTTACAGCATTTATTAGCTACGGGATAATGTACCTCCAGCCAGTTATTTCCGAATAAACCTTGACAGGGTGATCATGCTTCACCCTGAAGGGGTTTATCCCACTTATTACATGGCTACTTACCACATAAATAAATAATTAGGCACGAAATATTGATATGAGTTGAAATATTTAACGCAAAGCTTCTGCAAAGCGGAACAGTTCCTAACAAACAGCTGTGATCCTAGACAAAGTTCAGAAAAGACGGATGTTTAAGGTATAATGTACAGTACAGTTTATGTGTTACTATAGTAACACATAAAGACAAGGTCATTTAATGTTATTTGAAAAGAAAGCATTTTAAATTCTTACCTATTTATTATCAATTACAGTGTACAAGACAATTGTTCATATTGTACATGATGATCTAAAATGTAAGCTGGGTTCTGTCAGGGTTAGATTTAAGATTAGAGGATAGAAAGTATTATTACTTCAGTATAAAAACAAAAGAAGAGCATGGTATTAACACAAGTGTGTAAATGTGGTTTGTGTGTGTATGTGCCCCCCCTGTATGAGCTATAAAACCCAGATTTGCTGTTCCATCGAGGTTACTTTCCCATACTGCACTGTGATCTTGCCCTCCGTCTCTCTCACACTAATGGGCTCACGTTGCTGCAGTAATGCCAATTAAAAATTGAGTACAAAGTTTCCCGGAGAGTCTGAAGCTGCCTGAAATAGAGCCAGCAAGCCAAATCAACAATGCTGATGAAAGGAACGCTATGCTTCTGTGCTGTGAAGGCGCAGCCTCTGTCCTTGCATCTTCATTAAGATAAAATGTAAAATATAAATTGTCATTTAATCTTAATTACTTAATGCAGGAACAGAGTACAAGAGAAGAGCCAAGTATAGTCAGGATATAATTCTTCTCTATACTGCAGATGAAATATATATTAGTCTCAGACATTTGTGCATAATGGCTTTGCTTAGGCCATCCGTTGGCTTCCCGATTCAAGGCTACAGTATGACAGAGCCAACAGTCTGACCTCATTACAAGTTGTGATCCAAACACATATCCCAGCTCAACTCCTGCAGTCAGCTGCATCTGCTTTATTAGTTCTGTCTTCTGTCGTAGAAGTCATTCACCTGTCGGGAATCCTTTTTGGCCTCTTGGCCTGTCTCCAGCAGACTCTGAATTATCAGCTTGAGCCAAAAAAAAAAAAAGATAAACATTTTGCAAAATATGGAATTTTTCTCTCTGATATTAATATTATAATGGTTACTGATGATTTAAAATACAGTAAAACAGTGATTAAATTGTGATAATCGAAAATGCAGTAACAATAATTTTGTGAAATGTGAAATTTTAAAATATAATTTATTCCTGTGATGGCAAACATTAATTTAACAACATTAGATAAAAGATAAGATATAACCCTAATGTACACAACTGATAAGAACAAAATAGAAAGAAATATAGTTATTTAAACGAAAGTGTCATGCAGAGAATTCTCTAATTTTAACAGTATTTTACTGTAAAATTGCACATTTAATGTAATTATTTATTCATTCTAGTATGGAAACTTACAATACTGTTTTTTTTTTATTATCAGTATTTTTGTTGCTTAATATTTTGTTGGAGACCAGGGTTCTTTAATGAATAGAAAGTTAAAAAGAACATTATTAATTTAAAATCTTTTGTAGCAATATAAATATTTACTGTCTGTTTATTGCAGTTTATCAATTTATTGCATTCTTGCTGAATGAAAGTATTAATTTCTTCCTTTAAAAAAACGTACTTACCCAAACTTTTCAGTGGTGGTGTGGTGTATCGCAGTTTCCACAAAAATATTAAGTGAGACAACTGTTTTCAGCCCTGATTACAGTAATAGGAGCGTTTCTTGAACACCAACCTAAGCATGTTAAAAGTATTTATAAAGATCATGTGACACTGAAGACTGGAGAAAATTCTGCTTTGCCATCACAAGAATAAAGTGTATTTTAAAATGTATTAAAATACAAAAGAGTTATTTATAATATTTCACAATATTACTGTTTTTACTGTAGTTTTGATCCAATAATTCAAAAAACATTAAAAATCGTACAAATCCCAAACTTTTGTACGGCAGTGTATAATATACATTTATTCATTTATTTATGCAAAGCTGACAAATTTTCCTTATTGTGGACAGTAGAGAAAATCTGTTCAGTAAATGAAATATAGCCTAACATGACAGGACCATCTATTAAAACATAAGAGTTGTTGCGATAAGCATCAGGAATGCACATGCATCTGTTCGCCATCCTGTATCTGTAAGTGTATGTGATATTGGATGCAATTCCATCATAGATTAAAGAGTCCCTTGTGCCACATGGCTGCCAGTACACCATGATGACGAAAAGCATTGCTCCCTGTCCTCTCATACGTCTATTTTAACAGATCCACTTTTGTGCCAGCAGACCCTGGTGATGAAGAATGTCGGCCCTCATCCTCGCTCAGCCTAACAGAGCAGATCTCTTTATAAGCCACACATCACCTGGCAGCAGGTGCACAATAACCTCCTTATGCTTAAGACTTATTGGGATGCAGAGGAGGATGCAACCTTGGAAATAAAATGGAAGGGAGTATCCTAGGGAAGCAGTGACTCAGAGAAATGCAAAAGGGCAAACGGCCCAGCTGCCTCAAGGGGAGACACAGCCAACCTGATTGTCCGTTCCCACCCTCGGTGGAGGAGGGGTGCCGCACACACATTAAGACATCCTTCAGGCCGGCGAGGAGGCTTTATTATTGATGGAGAGAGGAAGACCTTGGGAGATGGATGTGGCTTCTGAGGGTGTATGTATGTGTGTTAGACGAGCTTGCTTGTTAGTCATAGAAGCAAAAGCTTTTTCACTGTCAGTCTGTTCAAACAAACTGGAAAATAGCTTGGAATGGTCAATATTAGACAGCACTTTGTGGAGGGTGGGAGTTTTCAGTCAGGCTGTTTAGTTAAATTCCACGGAGGTGTTGACAGTACCTTTTAATACTAAAATATATACAGTCAGGGAAAAAAAATGATCCACTGCTGATTTTGTACATTTGCCCACTGATAACTAAATGATCAGTCTATAATTTTAATAGTAGGTTTATTTGAACAGTGAGACAGAATAACAAAAAAAAAAAAAAATCAGACAAACCCATTTCAAAAAAGTTATAAATTGATTTGCATTTTAATGAGTGAAATAAATATTTGACCCATTCGCAAAACATGACTTAGTACTTGGTGGTAAAACTCTTTCTGGCAATCACAGAGGTCAGATGTTTCTTGTAGTTGGCCACCAGGTTTGCACACATCTCAGGAAGGATTTTGTCCAACTCCTCGTTGCAGATCCTCTCCAAGTCATTAAGGTTTCGAGGCTGATGTTTGGCAACTCAAACCTTCAGCTCTCTCCACAGATTTTCTATGGGATTAAGGTCTGGAGACTGGCTAGGCCACTCCAGGACCTTAATGTGCTTTTTCTTGAGCCACTCCTTTGTTGCCTTTGACGTGTGTTTTGGGTCAATGTCATGCTGGAATACCCATGTCATGATCGGGGCTGTGGGTCTCCCCTCAGCCTCCTGAGGTCGCTGTTCACACTGCACTTCTGATAGCATTCACCTGTCCTTGTCGTTAACACTGATTCACTCACATCTGTTCACTATTATCCGGTCTTTAAATACTCTCACCTTTCTCTCCTGCTTCATGTCTGCATTGTCTTTTGTCCTCTATGTTATTTTGTGTTCATGATCCAGCTCTAGACCTTGTTCCCTGTTTTGTTCAGTTTATGTTTAGTTTGCCGTGTTGGCTTTGTTTGTTTATTGTTTTATTAATAAAATCATTACTTACCTGCATTTGGACCCAGACCTCCCATCTCTACCGTGACAGAATGCAGACATCCATAATGGGTCCAGCGGGGAAGAACTTTTTTTTTGAGGCGGCGGTCGGGGCGGCGACCATTCCCTCTGCTCCCAACACGGAGGGGATGTCCTTTGAGGCGGCGTCGGCAGCGCGCTTTCAATATATCTACGCCTGCCTGGCGATGGATGCCTGTGTCGCCGAGGATTTGCGAAGGCGCCCCTTCTTTGCGGTGGGGGTGGAGACGGAGTTTCGTGGGAAGGTGGCGGCTTCCACTCTTTCTGTTCCTGACGCTGAGGCGGCTGCGCGCTCTGTTCCTGACGCTGAGGCGGCTGCGCGCTCTGTTCCTGACGCCGAGGCGGCTGCGCGTCCTGTTCCTGACGCCGAGGCGGCTGCGCGTTCTGTTCCTGACGCCGAGGCGGCTGCGCGTCCTGTTCCTGACGCCGAGGCGGCTGCGCGTCCTGTTCCTGACGCCGAGGCGGCTGCGCGTCCTGTTCCTGACGCCGAGGCGGCTGCGCGTTCTGTTCCTGACGCTGAGGCGGCTGCGCGTCCTGTTCCTGACGCTGAGACAACGGCACTCTCTGGTCCTGACGCGGAGACAGCGGCGCTCTCTGTTCTTGACGTGGAGGCGGCTGCGCTCTCTATTCCTGGGGCGGAGGCGACCGCTGTTGCTGTTCCTGACGCGGCCCTCACCGCGCCTTCTGTTCCTGACGCGGAGGCAGCTGCGCTCTCTGTTATGGACGCGGAGGCGGCTGCGCTCTCTGTTCCTGACGCGGCGGGGACTGCACTGCACGGGCCTGGCGCGGCCGTGACCGCTCTCTCTGTCCCTGACGCAGAGGCGACCGCGCCCTCTGTTCCTGACGCGGCTGGGGACGCGTTCTCTGTTCCGGACGTGGCCATGACCGCTATCTCTGCGCCTGACGCGGAGGCGGCTACTCTCTCTGTTCCGGACACGGAGGCAACCGCGCTCTCTGTTCTTGACGCGGCGGTAACTGTGCTACACGGGCCTGGCCCGCCATCCCTCCCCCTGAGTTCCCTTCCTCCGTGCCTCCTCCCTCCAGACTTTGGGAAAGTCTGGGAGCCGTTCCATAGGGAGGGGGTACTGTCATGATCGGGGCTGTGGGTCTCCCCTCAGCCTCCTGAGGTCGCTGTTCACACTGCACTTCTGATAGCATTCACCTGTCCTTGTCGTTAACACTGATTCACTCACATCTGTTCACTATTATCCGGTCTTTAAATACTCTCACCTTTCTCTCCTGCTTCATGTCTGCATTGTCTTTTGTCCTCTATGTTATTTTGTGTTCATGATCCAGCTCTAGACCTTGTTCCCTGTTTTGTTCAGTTTATGTTTAGTTTGCCGTGTTGGCTTTGTTTGTTTATTGTTTTATTAATAAAATCATTACTTACCTGCATTTGGACCCAGACCACCCATCTCTACCGTGACAACCCATCCACGACCCATTTTCTTTGACCTGACTGAGGGAAGGAGATTCTCACCCAAGATTTGACGGTACATGGCCCTGTCCATCGTTCCTTTGTTGCAGTGCAGTTGTCCTGCCCCCTTAGCAGAAAAACACCTCCATGTTTGACCGTAAGGGATGGTGTTCTTGGGGTTATAGGCAGCATTCCTCCTCTTCCAAACACTACAAGTTGAAATGATGCCAAAGAGCTTGATTTTCATTGACCACAGCACTTTCACCCAGTTCTCCTTTGAATCATTCAGATGTTCATTGGCAAACTTCAGACGTGCCTTTACATTTGCTTTCTTGATCAGGGGGACCTTGCGGGTGATGTGGGATTTCAGTCCTTCATGGCATAGTGTGTTACCAATTGTTTTCTTGGTGACAATGGTCCCAGCTGCCTTGAGATCATTGACAGGATCCTCACGTGTAGTTCTGGGCTGATTCCTCACCGTTCTCATGATCTTTGAAAGTGAGATCTTGCATGGACCCCCAGAGCGAGAGAGATTGACAGTTATTTTGTGTGCAAATTATTGCACCAACTTTTGTCATCTTCTCACCAAGCTGCTTAAGAATGGTCTTGTAGCCCATTCCAGCCTTGTGTAGGTCTACAATCTTGTCCCTGACATCCTTGGACAGCTCTTTGGTCTTGGACATGTTGGAGAGTTTGGAATCTGATTGATTGATTGCTTTTGTGGACAGGTGTCTTTTATACAGGTAACAAGCTGAGATTAGGAGAACTCCCTTTAAGAGAGTGCTCCTAATCTCAGCTCATTACCTGTATAAAAGACACCTAAGAGCCAGAAAGCTTGATTTTTTTCCCCCTCACTGTACACTACCTTTTAAAAGTTTGGGGTCTGGAAGATTTTTGGAAGAAAACAAATAATGACTTATTCAACAAATTCTTTTCTTCCGTGTCAGTCCTTACTATCTTTCTGGGCCTTAAATGTGCCAGTTGTGTTGCTGTCTATACAGGGTCAGAAAGCTCACGGATTTCATCAAAAATATCTTAATTTGTCCTTTGAAGATGAACAAATGTCTTACAGGTTTGAAACGACATGATGGTGAGTAATTAATGACAGAATTTTCATTTTTGGGAGAACTATTCCTTTAAATTATAATAAAAATAGGAACATAATAAAAAAATGACCGTAATTCAGGAAATAAAATAAAAGCTGAGTTGAAGAGGTGAAGGGGAAATAGCTGATATATGAGGTACTGAGATAGAGGGAGTAAGTCAGATAAACACTGAAAGGGTGGAGTTTCAGAGAAGACAGAGAGTCAAGGACAGAGGAGAGGAAAAGAGGACAGTCACAATAAGAGCAGAGGGCTGGCCCGTGTGTGTGTGTGTGTGTGTGTGGATGGTTTGTACTGCAGAAAGCTCAATGAGGGCCTGTACTGCATTTGAAATGAAGAGCTGATTTCCTCCTACAGCTCCATGTCCGAAAGCACTGATCACTCCAAGGAATCCTGACCTTGAATATATCAAACTGTCAGCATATTCTTACAAACTTTGGTTTGATTTATTCATTTACACACTCAAAAAAGTACAAATGCTTTCACGGGGGTGGTACTTTTTCAAAAGGTACACTTTTGTACTTTTAAAGAACAGGTCATACGGCATTTTAAAGTGTCCTAATATTGTGTTGGAGTTTCCAACAGGTTTAAATGCATCTATGGTCAGAAAGCATTGTAATTTTTTCAGAAAATACTTTTAATATTAGAATCATTTTGCAATGATTTCGAAACAATTTGTTCGAAGCAGTTCTGAGCTTAAAGGATAACTGTTGCCAAAATGCAACCTGGGCTGTTTTTTTTACTGTAAACGAGACAAACTTATATCTAAAAGCATAATTACGACAAACGAGCCGTTTTTGAGATTGCCCGTGATTTAGTTTTGTGGTCAATGGCCGGTGAATGGGAGTACTAGGGGCATACATTTGAGTGCATCAAAATCGATATTTTTACAACAATAAGAAGGCTCGACACACCATGACACTTTGCTTGAAGTATCGCCTGGGTCTCTACACATGAACTCGAGCATTGAGAACATTGTTTGTGTACACAGAGTTTACTAAAAAGAAAGTTTTTGAACAACTCACAGTGATGGGCAAGCTACTTGGAAAATGTAGTGAGCTAAGCTAACAGTTACTCTTCATTAAATGAAGCTTAACTACACTAAAGCTACAGCCTTGGGTAATGTAGCAAGCTAAGCTACAGCATCATGGCAAAAGTAGTTCACTACATCTAAGCTATTTTTTAAAATTTCATTTTTCTATTGAACCAACATCATACCAAGTCAGTGCTCTCTCAGTGATCAATTAAATTGTCAGTCATACAGGCATGCAAGTTCAGTTTAATTGTTTATTCAACCACTCTTCCAAACCAATTTGGCAACAAAAATCTGTATCATGTACAGGGCTGGATTTATCTTATATTTTGGGGGGTTGAATTCTTTCTTGAAAAAAATAAAAACAAATAAAGCAATGGCACCAGTTTCACAATATTACACGAATAAAACAGGGAAAACACAAAATTTGTAAATAAAATAATTGTATACATATTATTGAATAACATAGTCTATATATGAATGGGTGTTCGTCAACTGACTGCATGTCGTCAGAGTTTACAGTGTTGACAGCTTCGTAAAAAATAGCCTAATGGAAGCGCTGTAGATTTGTTGTATATAGCTACTAAAATATGACAGACCGCACAAAAACAGCACTTTAATTTACTGCCGTGTTTGAACAAAGATAGTGATTGATTTCATGAATACAGGAGCCTGTTTTTTTAAATTGTCAGAATCTATAGTACATAACAAATACAAAAATAAAAACAAATCACAAACTTTTGCAGTCAAGACTGTGAATAAAAGACAAGTGTGGAATGTAAGCCAGATTTGGCCCAGACCCTGTTACTATCTGGGAAGCAAAGCTAAATTCTATTGTAAATTTGTTAACTGACAGTAAGAATATATAACCGAGTCAAGCGGCTATTTTCGTTTGCAGAAGGTAAAACACATTAACGTAAATTGTAAGTCTTTGAGAGGAAAAATTAAACCGGCTTATGTAGACTACCTCTCTTGCCACAAATACAAATGTTTCCATATCTGCAATGTATTTGAAGCAAAATTATTATGCATTGGGTAAGCTTTGTACTTCATGCACGTCGATGGAAAATATCATGATGAGCAAAAATGTGCCACGGGACCGGTGGTCACGCTGAACTGCACGTAATACACACTATTTAAATCGACTAATGTAACTTTTGGGTGACTGTTTTATTTTTCAAATGAACAGTGATATTGTGCGCGTACACAGCGCGATCAAACAGCTGAATATCATATTCTGTCATGTTGGTCATAGTAAAGGCATAATTCACTACTGCAAAGTCCAAAGCAGTTTGAAGTATTAAGAATATTAGCAAAGATTATTATAATTCGTTTAGACTAGAACACGGTTTCATTCTTATTTTGCTATGGAACCTGGTCGTTTTATGTTTGTTTGTTTTTACTAACGAACCGAAACATTTTGCCTTTCGCCACGAATTTGACACCCACTCCCCATCTCGTACTTCTGAGTTTGAGATCTTCCCAGAGCACTAGCCTGCTTCAAAGACTAAAATCAAGGCGCCCATCACTAGTTCTAATACTACGTTTTGCATTGTAGATTATACAGTTTTCTGTTGCTATGTGGGCGCTCAGTTTTTTTCTGACATTTAGCTAAAATATCGACAAAAAAGTCTCGACAACAAGTGTTAGACTAAGACACACTTTTCTCATCTCCTCGAATGCAAAAAAAAAAACATTAGCCTTTATAAATACAGTGCTGTGTTATAAATACAGAAAACATGTACTTTCAATCAACACTTCTTTATTTACCTCAAGTCTGCAAACACGCTGAGATGCTTCAAACTGCGCGCTGCACTTCATTCAAGAGAGAGGCGGGAGGAATAATGAGGTTTGACTGACAGTTTAATGAGCCAATGGCCTCACGAGGTTTAGTGGCGGTGGCGTCGCTTACTGACCCAGGATCAGTGATCCGTAGCAGTTATATTTCCGATTTGAGCTTAAAGTATAGAACAATATATAGCTTGTAGCTTTTGTTGACGCTACCGCGTTACTTGATCAAAATAATAGCTTAGCTACTGAAAAGCTATTTGATTCAGAAAACAGCGACGCTACCACCACGCTACTGAGAAATGTAGTTAAGCTAGTAGCGTCACTACTTGTAGCGACGCTACTGCCCAACACTGACAACTCACTTACACTGTTTGGGTTTCCGCTCGCAGCCATCTTGCCAGTCAAGAGGTGTCGATCTCCGATATCGTAAGCAGACCCTCGTAATTATGCTTTTAGATATAAGTTTGTCTCGTTTACAGTAAAAAAAAAAGTTGCATTTTGCAGCCCAGGTTGCATTTTGGCAACAGTTATCCTTTAAGGGAGTAGTTCACTTTCAGAACAAACACTCATAATGTACTCACCCCCTTGTCATCCAAGATGTTCATGTCTTTCTTTCTTCAGTCGTAAAGAAATGGTGTTTTTTGAGGAGAACATTTAAGGATTTCTCTCCATATAATGGACTTCTATGGTGCCCCCGAGTTTGAACTTCCAAAATGCAGTTTAAATGCAGCTTCAAAGGGCTCTAAATGATCCCAGCTGAGGAAGAAGGGTCTTATCTAGCGAAACGATCGGTTATTTTCTAAAAACATTTACAACTTATATACTGTTTAATCTCAAATACTCATCTTGCCGAGCTAGACAAGACGAGCATTTGAGGTTAAAAAGTATATAAATTCCATTTTTTTTTTAGAAAATAACCCATCATTTTGCTAGATAAGACCCTTCTTTCCTTGGCTGTGATTGTTTTGAGCCATTTGAAGCTGCATTTTAGAATTTCAAACTCGGGGACACCATAGAAATCCGTTATGATGAGAGAAATCCTAAAATGTTTTACCAAAAAAACATAACTTCCATAATTTCATCCAAGACATGAACATCTTGGATGACAAGCGGGAGAGTACATTATCTGTAAATTTTTGTTCTGAAAGTGAACTACTCCTTTAAAGGAGTAGTTCACATTCAGAACAAGAATTTACAGACAATGTACTCACCCCCTTGTCATCCAAGATGTTCATGCCTTTCTTTCTTCAGTGGTAAAGAAATGTTTTTTTTTTTAAAGGAAAACATTTCAGGATTTCTCTCCATATAGTGGACTTCTATGGAGTTAGAATTGTTGCTTAATTCCAAATAAATACATTATGATCCACAAATAAATGTAAAGCGATTTACAAAAAACAAGCATATTCACAAAATAAATAAAATGAGATCCACAAATAAATCTTAGAGTTCCACAAACATGAATTATATTCACAAGTAAAAAAATTTGAATTGCAAATAAAAAACATACTCACAATTTTTTTTTTTTATTCTACAAACACAACTTTGCCCAGCATTTATATGTGAATCGCGTACTGTGCATTTGTAGATCGCTGCGCGTATTTGTGGATTGCTCTCTGTGCATTTGTAGATCGCTGCGGGTATTTGTGAATTTTGAAACATTTCAAGCGTCAAGATGCAAACTAATCCACAAATGGATGGACTCCACCCACCTTCTACTTAAGCCAATCAGATACCGGCCACGTGGGGCTGACCAATCGTTGCACGTTCTCGCTCCAACCAATCACGTTTTTACGGTGACCGTAAGGTCACTTATGTTTGTCGTGGCCACGACATTTAAACTCGTGAGAACATGATATTATGTCGTGGCCACAAGATATTAATTCGTGGGAACCTCATATGTTACATATGTTATATATTATATGTATTATATGTATTATATTTTATTAGTCATATTCGTTATTTTCCCCTTCATTTCGATCTCTTTACTTAATGTTTTGAATGTAGGTTCTTTGCAGTTCAAAGGTTGAATTTAATATATATTGTATTTTATTTAGTCTAATTAATAGACAAATATATTGTTTCAGTGAAGAGTGAATTATTCATGTAGTTTCGTTTGGAAATCATTTATGGTCACACAGTAAAATAGGCCTACATGACATTCCTTCTATGAACTGGTCGTCTTTTTTCCGTATTTGTATTATTATTATCGTCATCATTATTATAATTATTACTATTATTATTAGCCTATTATGATGTATATATTTTTATATTTTTGTTTATATTCGTTTCCCCCTTAATTTTGATCTCTTAACGTTCTATATGGAAATGATACTGTAAAATGCTTGACATATGCTATATGACTGAGTTTTACTGGAATATAGTTTAAAGGTTGAATTGAACATATTTTATTTTGTTTCGTCTAATAAATAGACTAGATTATATAATACTATACTGTTTCACTGAGGAATGAATCATTCACGTATAGTTTCATTTGTAAATGAAAAAATGCTCATTTATGGTCACACACGGGCATAAATACAATCATAAAGTCATATAGCATATGTCAAGCATTTTACAGTATAATTTCCATATAGAACGTTAAGAGATCAAAATTAAGGGGGGAAACTAATATAAACGAAAATAAAAATATATACAATAATAATAGTAATAATTATAATAATGATGACGATAATAATAATACAAATACGGAAAAAAGATGCAGTTAATAGAAGGAATGTCATGTAGGTCTATTTTACTGTGTGACGATAAATGATTTCCAAATGAAACTACGTGAATAATTCAATCTTCACTGAAACACTATATTTGTCTGTTAATTAGACTAAATAAAATACAATATATGTTAAATTCAACCTTTGAACTGCATTCCAGTAAATATCCCAGTCATAGAACCTACATTCAGAACGTTAAGTAAAGAGATCGAAATGAAGGGGAAAATAACGATGTATAACATCACGTTCCCACGAGTTAAATGTAGTGGCCAAGACAAACATAAGTGAACCGAAGGTGTCCCCTTACGGTCACCGTAAAAACGTGATTGGTTGGAGCGAGAACGTGCAACGATTGGTCAGCCCCACGTGGCCGGTATCTGATTGGCTTAAGTAGAAGGTGGGTGGAGTCCATCCATTTGTGGATTAGTCTGTATCTTGACGCTTGAAATGTTTCAAAATTCACAAATACGCGCAGCGATCTACAAATGCACAGAGAACAATCCACAAATACGCGCAGCGATCTACAAATGCACAGTACGTGATTCACATATAAATGCCGGGCAAAGTTGTGTTTGTTGAATAAAAAAAATATTTGTGAGAATGTTTTTATTTGCAATTCATTTTTTTTTTACTTGTGAATATAATTCATGTTTGTGGAACTCTAAGATTTATTTGTGGATCTCATTTTATTTATTTTGTGAATATGCTTGGTTTTTGTCAATCACTTTACATTTATTTGTGGATCATAATCTATTTATTTGGAATTAAGCAACAATTCTAACTCCATAGACATCTATGGTTTGAGTTTGAACTTCCAAAATGCAGTTTAAATGCAGCTTCAAAGGGCTCCAAATGATCCCAGCCGACGAAGAAGGGTCTTAACTAGTGAAATAATGGGTTATTTTCAAAAAACATTTACAACTTGTATACTTTTTAATTTCAAACGCTCGTCTTGCCGAGCTAGACAAGACGAGAATTTGAGGATAAAAAGTATATAAATTGTAATTTTTTTTTTTTTTTTTTTAGAAAATAACCCATCATTTTGATAGATAAGACCCTTTTTCCTCAACTGTGATTGTTTAGAGCCCTTTGAAGTTGCATTTTAGAAGTTCAAACTCGGGGGCACCATAGAAGTCCATTATATGGAGAGAAATCCTGAAATGTTTTACTCAAAAAACATAATTTCCCTACAACTGAAGAAAGAAAGACATGAACATCTTGGATGACAAGGGGGTGAGTACATTATCTGTAATTTTTTGTTCTGAAAGTGAACTACTCCTTTAAGGTTTGTAAACCCCTCCCTTCCATGAGCCTGCTGTGCTCAGATTGGTCAGCTGTCAGACAAGTTTGTTGTGTTTGGTCTTTTCCGTATACAATGTAAGCGCACTTTTTTGCAACAACTTTGCAGACTGTTTACATTGAGGTTACAAACTGCAAAAAAAATATATTTTTCGAAAACCCATATGACCTGCTCTGTAAATATTAATATGAGTAATTTAGGTACAAATATGCACCTTTAAGGTACCAAAATGGACCATTTAGGTACAAATGTGTACCTTTTATAAAGGGAATGCTCCGGTGATAGCTTTTCTGACTAAAATATGGCTATAACTACTCATTATAGTAACATAGGACATTCCCACACAAATGTATGAACACAGAAACTCCAGGAATGATTAAAAACCAGCAGTGAAGTTCAGGCCCTGTTTATTTCTGCTTTATGCACTTTTAACTTTTAACTCTCATTTATTTATATGAATGAGATTCTCATGGGAGCCCCATTTTGGTCATGAGCTTATGTGCACTACACTTTCTGCTGCATGCCCTGTATTTGTGCCCCTGAGTGTAGTACTACAAAGTGAATAGAAAAGTAGAAACGCTATAGTAAACTAAATCTGCATTAACAAGAACTCTTTTCATTGGTCCTAAAATTTAGTCCAACTCTCTCTTGTCTGTCTGCTTTGCAAAGCAACTCTAAATCTTAAAATCTGGTATTTAGGTTACCTAAAACAAGTTAGATGTTGACATAAGACATGAGATGTCAAAACTGACAGCTTTGTTTTTTATGACAGAAAAAACATTTTCAAATCGGCTCGATGAATTCAGAGTCAGAAATTGGACAGAGTGTCTGTGGCCTTTATCGGAGTGACAAATGGTGACAATTAGTTTAGCACAATCACAGCAATTGTTTTGAACAAACATTACAAATAATGTAATGATAATCAGGCCAGGATTTATGGTGCTGCTGCCAGTTTTGAGATCACAACAAGGCCATCTTTATTCACCAAACAAAACTTGATGGAAAACATATTTTACCCTAAATCTTGAAATATTAGATTGGAATAAGTAAATTCTAAATGTACAGTTAGTGCAATAAAGGGATAGTTTACCCAAAAATGAAAATTGAAAAAATGAAAACTGTCCCAGAAGATAAGAAATTGTTGAATAATGTTATTTTTGTTTTCTTTGCGCAACAGAAGTATTCTCGTAGCTTCTTAAAATTACGTTTGAACCACTGATGTCACATGGACTATTTTAACAATGTCCTTTCTGGGCCTTGAACTAGGTAGGACCCTTGCTGTTTATGGAGTATCAGACAGCTTTTGGATTTAATCTTACAGGTTTGGAACGACATGAAGGTAAGTAATTAATGACAGAATTTTTGGGTAACCTATCCTTTTAAAACCTTATGCTTAAACATGGTGTTTAAGGCACTGAAACAACATTAAAATCTTAGACTCATATTGGCAGTATGAGCAGTAAAGAGCAGCTTTAAAATGTTTTTGACAAAAAACCATTACACAGCGTGTGTAAGAGGAGGCAATAGCTGAAATGATTACTGAGAGGCTAACAATATGTGGTTTTAAACCCATGATATTCCAAACTAAAACACGGTGTGAGGAAACATACAGGTGGTGTAATCACAACCCTTCCAACCTTGGCAGAGTGTTTTTCTGCAATAATGTGTGCCAAAAAATGTAACTTGAGGTAAGGCAAATACACAAAAAACAACAATACATAAAATTTATTCTGATCTTTATAATCCTGCTGTTTTATTGTTGATGCCTGAGTCTAACCAGCTCATTTATTTTTGGCATGATGAGACCGAGAGAGAGAATAAAAGAACACAATGTGAGGCGTGAAACGGAGCTGAGCACATTTATTCAGGCTGATGTGAATCAAGAGTAAAATGGCCTTTATTAGATGGCTTTCATGTAATCCAATAATTGGTTGCATCAGAAGTCATTTTTAAACTGTTGTAAAACCGACTAAATGTGAAATAGAAACTGTGAAATCATCTGAGAACCGAGGTGCCGTCAGCTTACCATGCCTGAGTTGTGGCCATTTTTATTATAAAAAGTATTTGTGACGCTTTTTTATCTTTAAGGAAACAGATCACTTAAGAAAATATTCTTTATTAAAAGGCCGGCCATATTACAAAGTCAGTACAATTAGTCAGTGGAATAGAAACTGAACTTAGTCACATTATTAAGTAAATAATAGTTTAGTATGTAATGCAAAATATAAACCTAATATCAGGCATTAGCAGATGCTCATTCATCACTTCTACAAGTCCCTTTTAATTTAATGGAAAATACAGTAAAACAGTAATTTTGTGTAATATTATTACAATTTAAAATAACTGTGTCTTTGTGTGTGTATGTGTGTGTTTGTGTAGTGGTATTCACTACGTTATGAGGACCAAATATCTTCACAAGTATAGTAATACCAGAAAATTTGGACCTTGTGGGGACATTTTAAGTTACCCATGTGGAAACAAACTTATAAATCATACAGAATGAAGTGTTTTGAAAATCTAAAAATGCAGAAAGTTTGGTGATGGGTAGGTTTAGGGTAAGGGGATAGAAAATACAGTTTGTACAGTAGAAAAACAATTATGCCTGTGGAGTGTGTGTGCGTGTACACTACCAGTCAAAAGTTTTTGAACAGAAAAGGCCATTGCACACTGAGTTCCAAAGTTTTGTATGCATTTTTTCAGTTTTTTCATATTTGTGACCCAGGACCACAAAACCAGTCATAAGGTTAAATTTTACAAAACTGAGATATATACATCATATGAAAGCTCAATAAATAAGCTTTCTATTGATGTCTGGTTTGTTAGGATAGGACAATATTTGGCCAAGATACATCTATTTGAAAATCTGGAATCTAAGGGTGCAAAAAAATCAAAATACTGAGAAAATCACCTTTAAAGTTGTCCAAATTAAGTTCTTAACAATGCATATTACTAATCAAAAATTACATTTAGGTAGGAAATTTTACAAAAAAATCTTAATGTAACATGATCTTTACTTAATTTCCTAATGATTTTTGACATAAAAGAAAAATCTATAATTTTGACCCATACAATGTATTTTTGGCTATTGCTACAAATATACCCCAGCGACTTAAGACTGGTTTTGTGTTTTTTTTTTTTTTTTAAAGTATTCATTTATTTGATGCGAAACAGCAAAATCAGTAATATTGTGAAATATTTTTACTATTTAAAATATATATTTTTTTATTTGAATATATTTTAAAATGTAACTTATTCCTGTGATCAAATTTTTAGCAACATTACTTCAGACTTCAGTGTCACATGATCCTTCAGAAATCATTCTACTGTAATATGCAACATAAGAAACATTTATTATTATTATTATCAATATTTAAAACAGTTAAGTACATTATTTTCATTTATCTGAAGTTAAAAAAAAAATGTAACATTATATACTATACATTTCAAAAGCTTGGAAACGGTATAATTTATTTATTTTGTTTTTTGGGAAAGAAATCATATAAATTAATGATTTTATTTAGCAAAATTTAAGGATGATAAAGACATTTATAATGTTATAAAATATTTCTATTTCAGATAAATGCTGTTCTTCTGAACTTTATGTTCATCAAAGAACTTAAAAAAATTTCTACTCAGCTGTTTTCAACATAATAATAATAATAACAAATCTTTTTGAGCAGCAAATCAGAATATCAAAATGATTTCTGGAGGGTCATGTGACTGGAGTAATGATGCTAAAAATTCAGCTTTGAAATTACTGGAATAAATTATATTTAAAAATATATTAAAATAGAAAACAGTTATTTTAAATAGTACAAATATTTTAGATTTTTTCTGTTTTGCTGTACTTTGGATCAGATAAATGCGGGCTTGGTGAGCAGAAGAGACTTATTTTAAAAGCATTAAAAATCTTACCATACAAAAACTTTTGACTGGTAGTGTACATTTTTTATTTTTTTATTTTAAAGGCTAGATGGAGCTGGTTTTATATAGTTTGGGGTATATAAGATGAGATGATGTTACCTCTCTGTACTTTGCAAAGCTGTAACCATATAAAGAATGTTGGACTAGAGATTTTCAGAGATGTCTATAGCTGTTATCGCCATGGTACATTGGGCCTGAGGTAGTAAAATATGATTTCATGCATTTCATTTAATGCATTTGGCAGATGATTTTATCCAAAGAGGCTTATATCGCATTGACCATATAGACGTTCTCAGATGATGCATTGGATTCACCGGGAATCAAACCCATACCAGCTCCATGCCCTACTTTTTGATCTAGCCAGATACCCAGCATGAGATTGCAACTAAGCAGCTTATTGGATGTCATGATTCCCTACGCTACAATTGAGCAACCATGTATCGAGCACTAGAAAAAGAACACTCTGAGTTAAGCTATAAGATGACCTTTACTATTTATTTGTGATCAATCTAGTATCATGCTGATAGTCCATTCTGTCAGTGTTTGTTCAATAGCATTAGCTTGAGGGATTGAATGCATTTGTTCATCTAGCAGAAGGTCTGCTCACAGTGACAAATGAAAGGAATGAGTGCCTGTTACAAGCAGCAGTTTTTCAGCCGCTGTATCATTTGTCCCCTCCGCATGCTGGATGTCAGCTTCCCTGAGGACCCTGGTGACGTAAAGAATCAAAGACACACACAGCCACCTCTGAAATTTGTCAGTTTGTAAAACACATTTATTGTAAAATACACAATTTGGAACATTTCAGTAGTGTAGTATTCATATTTTTCATTATACAACAGTTCTTTCTGGTTCTTGAATCTGAATCTATTAGAGCAATATCAGAACTCCAACAGCCATTTCACAGTTTGTAATTGTATCAATCCGCTTGCGGTACTTTTTACAGCGAGGTTTTCAGGCGAGAATGTACTTGTTTATAGTTTAAATATGCAGTTTGTTAATAAAGATAACGTCTATTTGAAAATGTATAGTTCATTTTGGGCAAATCTAGGTAGTCTTTGGTCTCATTGAACTATTTTTTTGTTCAAGAGCAAATAGTTTTGGCAAAATCTCATCATGTTTCATCTAAATCGTATGCTGTATATCAGAGTGCTGTCTTTGTACGTTCGACTGAATTGCCTAGCAACTTTTATAATGACTGTTGTTGGTGTTATTTAAAATATCTTATTTAATAAATAATATTTTATTTAAAATAATAGTAGTATTTTAAAAAATTGTTCAGTATTGAGAAACAGTGTTTGTGTTCATGATGGTGATTTTAGTTACATTGTTCCGCCGTTAGATGGTGACCAGAGACTGTTTCTATGAGTCAGCAGTAAAGACTTTTATACTGAAAAGTTAACTCTATAACTTAAACGGAAGCTATTTTTAGTTTCAACAAGAGCTTGACGCAGCAAACAAATGCACTGAGCAGCAAAATCACCCTTAACAGATGAAAGGATATTAAAGTTACGACAAAAATAACGCTTTCCTCAGCAGATATTCAGACTAATGTTTATTTTGAATACGAGACCGTTCTGATAGATGAATTCTGGATCAGATGCAGGTAATCCCACTTGCCCAGTCCATCTCTCTCTCATGATACATAATACATTGAGCTTTTATTCAGCCTTTAACATGCACAAAAGAGGGCTTTTAAAGACACTCCATTGTTATTTTGTTTATGTATTTACACACTTGTGCCGTCAAACTGTTGTATAAACACAGTAACACACTCGTAGACGTGAGATATGGCTGGAATTTCTTAATCCTTCTCCCGCTAAATTTTTACGCATCATGGAGTCGCTATATGCGGAGTATTTAAATTGCTTTGGATGCAGCTCGTGTTGGATGTAGGGTTGCCAAATCTTTTTTCTTTTGTGGGTTAAAAGTTTGAAATATTGCATAAATTCCATTTGACTGAAATGCTTGTATTGAAACAGTTTCCATTCTACCTGTGATCAAACTGTGGTAGATATTAGTGTTGTGAAGGATGGCCACTGTGGTAGGAAGTTTTTTAGCTGTGTTTATGATCAATCCGCAAAACGGTGACTGTAAAATATGTAGTTTTAGTATGAAAATGACAAAACTAGGACCCCAATCCCCCCACTCCTTACCCCCCCCATCCTACGTCCCCTTTTTTTGAAAAATATGTTCACTCTAGATATTGCTCATGTATTTAATGAAAAATATGAGTAATTGCAATGTTCTTCCATCAGTTTTTTTACTCATTCTGTGAAATCCAAGTTCTGTCTCATGATGAAAATGTACCACTGGGAACTTTTTTTGCAAAATGTGAAATACGTACCGTCATGTACGTTTTGCGACGTATTCGATGTGAAATGTTCACGGTACATACGGTACGTTTATGTAACGTTGGTTTTGTACGTGTCACCGCAGTTCTGACTTCAGATGACCGTTGACTGGCACTATAACCTTACTGCTCTGTGACATTTTAAAATAATGAACATCTGCACCTACCCGAAAGTATGAACAAAAGCGAATTTGATGTGAAAATGCAATCGCAAGCATGCCGTTTTAGCTTGTTTTTCGATCTCTCCTTTTCAGTTCTTCCATCATGAGTCAAGTTTTTCACGGGATTTGTACCCAAGGATTCCGCACCCTAAGTCCATTTCTGTGCCAGCTGAACTACCGAGCAAGCTTGTTAAGTCCAGAAAGTGAAACATATGAAGCTGTAATCATAACTGTGTACAAAAACGATTACAAGTGCCTCTAGTGTTCATTTCCATTGGAAACTGCAGTGATATGTACTTATTGGTACGTATTTTTTGTCTTGCGAAAAAGTTCCCAGAGGTATGTTTTTGTCATGAGACCAGGTAGGTGAAAACATGTAGTCCAAAACACATGTTTTTAATTTGAACACTGTGGTAAAGTGTATGTGTTTGATTTACAACCTTTGAATGTGTATGTTTTTTTATAATGATCAAAGGTTTCTAAGAGTCTGAGCTTAACAGTTTCCATTCCTGTATTAATCAAGTGGACAGCAGTTATTACCTTGAACAAGAGCTAGTCCATCAAAAATTCAGCCATTAGCCTGTTTTATATTTGAGAAAGATGGCGTTAAATCAGAGCCAGATGCAGAAAAAAATAGAGCGATGTTCTGCTCAAAATATATTACGCCGGAGATAGTCTATCTAAAATGAGATTGAACTTAAAATGCAGGCCTCCCCTGAAAACAGAATCCACTATGACCAGATATTGACCTTTAAAAATGAAAGCCCAGGGCCAATCTTGAGAGGAGGCTGGAATTCAGATTCAACCATTTGAAGAGCAGTGAGCGAATAATGATGACTATGACATTCAGACCCGCATGGGACTCATTGTGAAGGACATGACTGGGGAAAAAAAGAAGACACTGCAGTGATGATCGGGACTGGGCTCAAAAAATGGCCAATAGCAACTGCTGCTCCTCCAGACTGTTCACGTCTTTGACCTCTGTCTCGAATTCAACCACAATTGCGAGGCCAAAGAAACTCAGCGCTTTAAATTGCACTGTGAGAGTTTAATAGCTTGACTAATTAATAATTTCTCTGGATGGAGTGAGGCACATTGAAAACTAAAAACTTGTTGAAGGTTTAAGTAGCACTTTGTTGAAATAAAGTTTTACTGCCAAAACATTTGTCAGTAAGAGGCGAATCGCATATGTTTGTCTATGTTTCTAATCGCATGTCTTAACCTTGTGATTAACTCATTAATGAGGCATTGCGAGAGATTTTTTTGAAAGACTAGTTGGAGACTGAATAAACACAAATATTATGTTGAGACCTTTTAATGGCTAAAAAAGAAATCTCTTGTACTAGGGTTCACATAATAGTGTGTAATTATTTATACGACTTTTTCAGCATTATTTTTTGTCTCCTAAGTGCTAATGGTTCTGTGGGTGCTGTAATTGTTTCTGCTGTAATTTTGCTGTCAGAACTCAAATCTGTGAGCATTTTGTAGTCATATAACATTTTTTTTTTTTTTTTTTAGCGGGCCAGCACAAGGATGAATACATTTTCTACTCTGTTCACAATGAAGGCAGAAATTCAATTATGGATTCATTTTTATTATTTACTTCATTTATTATTTGTTCATAATGACAGTTATTTATTCGTGTTTGTCAACCCCAATGCCCATCTCCTCAGAAGGATTAATAAATGCATAAATACACAGCAGTTGGCATTAAATAGTGGTTAATTTGGTTAAATAATTTGAGTGGCATGATGGGATGTTGGAAAAACACTTTATGATGATTTAATCAGCAAGTGTTTTAAAATTGCTTTACACTGCAGAACAGGATCATGACAGCCCTACATTTTTTTGATCGAAAATACAGTAAATGGTAATATTGTGAATTGTTATTGCAATTAAAAATGTTTATTTATCCAGCCTTCATTGTCACATTCTTCAGAAATCATTTTAATATTCTGATTTGACGCTCAACTATGTTAAAAGCTGTTGTGCTGCTTGATATTGTTCAAAAACTGATGCATTTTTTTGTTCTCTCCCACCATTTCAGGTGAAAATGAAATTTTGTTTTGTTTCACCAACCCTCTTTTCTTTCAGTCATGCCTTGTTCTGTGGTTCCTGTGTTTTGCTTAGTTTTTGCTCTGTAATACTAAATGCTGTACTCCCTATGGAAATTTAGTATTTTTTAACCAAAGATTGTGAATTTGTCTTTTCAACAGTATTGATAGATAAAGCTTATTGCCAATTTCAAGTCAAGGTCTAGATGTTATTCTAGTTTTCTGTGGTGGTCTGTACGTGCGAAAAGCACATCAAGAATCATACAGGTAAAGAAATTCTGCACAGAATAAATAATAAAAAAAAAAAAATTATCTTAGTCAATGTGTCAGATTGAAGAACAGTTATAGGAAATGTAGACATGAGGTTATTTCTTCCAAAAACAGCTTCTAAATGTAGGAATTAGAGTAGGAATAGGTGAAAAAACATTACTTTGCTATGGAAGCCTATTTCCGCCACTGAAAAATAGGTTATTGTGACTTTTTATCTTACAATTATGACTTTTTTCTCAGAATTGTCTGATACAGGCTTGCAATTCTGACTTTTTCTCAGAATTGTAAGATATAAACTTGCAATTGTGAGTTATAGTCAAAATTTTTTTTTTGAGGACAGCTGAATTCATCTGCCATTATTCTAGCCTTCATTGTCACATTCTTCAGAAATCATTCTAATATCCTGATTTGATGTTCATCTATGTTAAAAGCAGTTGTGCTGCTTGATAATGTTCAAAAACTGATGCATTTTTTTCAAGATTCTTTGATGAATAGAGTTCAAAAGAACAGCATTTAATTATCATATCTCAATCGTAGCTTTTGTCACACTCAGTCATGTAGTGCAGGATTCTTTTGTGTTTTCATTGTAATTAACAGGGCAAATATAAAACTTAAAGAAGTTCCAGCAAGTGAACATCTAGGCCGTGTCAGTGCAGAAGGGTTTCGCTCTTGACCAGTGAGAATTAAATTGGGGGAGGACACCATCAATGAAAAATGTTGGTCAGTTGCACTGTTTTCTTGGCCTGATTAACTATGGAAAGTTGACCTAGCTAGCAACACATCTAAGACTCTTGAATCAGCGGCAGATAAAAGGGAAGAAATGGGTTACTTTCATGCCAGGTTTCTTGGTATTCAAAATTTAGAAATATAAATTTTTTTTTGTGGTTTGTTTGCTTTGTTCTGTTAAATTTGGTGTGATGTACATGATACATAATCAGGCAAAGAGTGTCATAGGCACATACCATTATTTTTTTCCTCAGAGGTTGGGATTTATTTTTTTTAGCGGCATAGTTTCTTTTTGCCAGTTTTTGGGAGATTTCAGTTAGGACGTTTTACAGTCCTATACAATTGTCTGTAGCTATAAACCTGTAAATCCATGTTTCCAGGGGCATTCCAGGTGAACAGACAGGATAACAAGCATCTGTGGTAAGATGTGGTAAGTCTAACTGGCTGTACTCCAGTTCTCACACATTCACAGCTCTTTGATTTTCACCCCAAGAGAGAAAGCAAGAAGCAGAAGAAGAGACTTACTTACTCGGTGGACAGCCATTACACCAACAGCGCAGTCAATTGGGGTCTAAATGGGAGTTTCATATACCAGCACCGTTGACTTGTGCTGATTGTAAAGCCATTTGTTTGGGCCTCTTTGCTAGAGAACCGTGTTTTTCTGTGGTTGTCTGAGCCATTATACTGCATTAGCGAATAAGCAATTTTCTTTGAGAACAGAGTTATGTTCGGAAATATTCTTGCAGCCTGTGTGAGAGGAGAAAAATTATATAAATATTTTTCTGTTTGAAAATGTCACAAAAATGCCCCCCCCCCCCCAATAAAAGGTTATATAATTGTTTATACATACAAATCAAAAACTATATACTATATCTATAAGGTGCCAGAAATGCATTACAATATTTTTTGAGGTCTGCTGTGTGAAGACATCAATCAGGAGCTGTGATATGGGTTTTATTTAGCAGCTACTCTGAACAGTGTGCAATTTGACACCGTGAACAGTAGCAGCGTCCGGTACGGCTGCCTCAGGTGTCTGTCCAAGCGCACATACGCACCGCAGAAGGAAGTAAGAGGAAGAGAAGGGTGTCGAGACAGGGGATTCTAATTAGTGAGTGTAGAGAGGCAGAGCAGAGAGGCTGAGGCCTGACAGCATGTATATGTCCCTTGTTTTAATGGCCATCATTTGCCTGACAGCCAGTCAGACTCTTTCACTCTTGTTCTCTCCCACCATTTCAGGTGAAAATGAAATTTTGTTTCACCAATCCTCTTTTCTTTCAGTCATGCCTTGTTTTGTGGGTTTCTGTGTTTTGCTTAGTTTTTGCTCTGTAATTTAAATGGAGTACTCCCTATGGAAATGTGGTATTTTTACCAAAGATTGTCGATTGTCTTTTCAACAGTATTGATAGATAAAGGTTATTGCCAATTTCAGGTCAAGGTCCAGATTTTATTATAGTTTTAAATTCTGTGGTGGTCCATACAGTATGTGTGAAAAGCACATCAAGAATCATACATGTAAGGACGTTCTGCACAGAGGAAATTAAAAAAAAAAATTCTCTTAGTCAGTGTGTCAGATTGATGAACAGTTATAGGAAATGTAGATATGAGATTATTTCTTCCAAAATTAAAACAGCTTCTAAATGTAGGAATTAGAGTAAGAATAGGTGGGGGGGAAAACATTACATAGACCATTACTTTGCTATGAAAGGCCATTTCCACTACTGAAAAATAGGTTATTGTGACTTTTTATCTAACAATTCTGACATTTTTTCTTAGAATTGTGTGATACAAACTTGCAGTTCTGACTTTTTTTCTCAGAATTGTGCGATATGAACTTGCAATTGTAAGTTATAGTCAGAAATGTGAGATATAAACTGGCAATTTGCAAGTTATAAAGTCAGAATTACGAGCTATAAACTCACAATTCTGGCTTTTTCTCATGATTGCGGGATATAAACAATTGCGAGAAAAAAAGTCAGAACTGCGAGATAAATACTTGGAATTCTGCCTTTTTTTTTTTTTTACAAATGTGAGATATAAACTCGCAATTGTGAGTTATAAAGTCAGAATTATGATATATATACTCAAATATACGAAATAAATGCTTGCAATTCTGACTTTTTTCTCACAAATGCGAGATATAAAATAGCAATTTGCAAGTTATAGAGTCAGAATTTCCGAGCTATAAATTCACAATTCTGTTTTTTTTTCTCATGATTGCGGGATAAACAATTTTTGTGAAGAAAAATAGAATTGCATAATAAATACTTGCAATTCTGACTTTTTTCTCACAAATGCGAGTTTGTATTTTGTGTTTTTGTCACAATTCTGACATTTTTCTCAGAATTGACAAACTTGCAATTCACAAGTTATAAAGTCAGAATTACAAGATAAACTCTCGAATTGTGAGATAAATACTTGCAATTCTGACTTTTTTTCTCACAAATGCGAATTTGTATCTTGCAGACTTTTCTCAAAACTGTGTGATATAAACTCGCAATTCTGACTTTTTTGTTAGAATTGTGAGATATAAACTTGCAATTGTGAGTTATAAAGTCGGAATTATGATATATAAACTCATAATTCTGGCTTTTTTTTCAGAATTGTGGGATATAAACTCAAAATTGTAAGAAATCATGTCAGAATTGTGAGAAGTACTTGTAATTCTGACTTTATTTCTCGCAAATTTGAGTTTGGCTTCATAATCTCACAATTGTGAGTTAAGTCCAGTTTCGAGGGTGAAAAAAGACTGATACGTTCTCAGAATTGCGAGTTTATATCTCACAATTCTGACTTAATTGCATGTTATAAAGTCAGAAAAAAGCCATAATTGTTTATATCTCACAGTTCTGACTTTATAATTCAAAATTGCAAGTTTATATCTCACAATTCTAAAAAAGTCAGAATTGCAAGTTTAAAGTCGCAATTACCTTTTTTTTTTCAGTGTTGGAAACAGGCTTCCATACTTTGCATTACACTCTAAGATGTTTCTATTTTGACATATATTATCTGATTTTTTTGTCCCATTAGTTGCTATTTTTAACTAATTGAACAGTTTATTATTTTGGATGAGAAAGACTTCTTTTGTTATGTGTAAAATTATCTCGTTTAGCCATCAATTAAAAAAAAATCCAATATTGATATGCACATGTTGAAAAAGATGAGAAGTTTTAGGATGTCTTTTGTCTGTTATCATATTCATTAATGAAAATGGCAAAATTAATATTATTCAGTCACCATGAGAAAATAATTTCCAAGAGATTTTTTTTTCTTCTCTTGTCACTATTCAGCTTTTGGATTTTTCGATAGTAGTGCTTTTCTTGCTGGCATTGTATTACATCCATTCAATCGAGGCAGACTTGCATATCTGCAAAAATCCATTATGAACTACAGTTTACAAAAGTCTATTCTTCCATCGTCAGCAAGACTGAACATTCGCTGAAGGCCATCATTTCCCAAAATGATGCAGAGCTGGAAAGTCCTACCGTATATATTTGATCCATTTAGTTACAGTGAACATGAGGCTGTGTATTCTAGTGATAGTGTAGAATAAAACCCCTCAAAATCATTCAAAAGAGGTCAGAAAAATTGTTTCAGATCTGAGGCAATTTACTCTGCTTTTGCTTGTTCACTTCTTATGACTCCATATTTATTTGCATTATAAAGATTTTTATTTGACTTCTCTAGGGTTACATTTACAGTGCTCTGCCCTGTAGCATAACCATTTCTCAAAAACATGTCTCTACATACTCTTATCTGGACATTCTGGGTTACTCTAATATCACTTTATAATGCTATATGCTTGATTTATGGCAGGAAACACTTAAACTAGCCCTTTCTCAAAGGGTTTTCCTAAAAGATGGATTGGAAGAAATAGAATATGTTGAATATGACTCGGTATAAAGCACATTACAACTGAGTTTAGTTCATTCTTCTTTGAATGACTTGACATTTTGGTGTATCCACAAGGCCATAAAGCATTTCCCAAATATCTGTTCTGGGTAGGATTTTCTCTTTTAATAAGCAAGAAGAATCCCATTGCATTTCATACATAAAATATAAAGCACACACTGTGTGTTGGAGACTTCAAAAAACAAGGAAGAAGACAATTTGGAGGCATGCTGGTCATCAGACAATACACCCAATCTCTTTATTTTGTTTCAAAAGCTCATTAATGCACCTGCAATGTCTTTAGTGGCCTTCATCTCACAGCCCACACAGCTCTCAGTATTTTGACTCAGTTCTGATTTTTTTCTCACAAATGCGAGTTTGTATCTTGCACTTCTATTTTTCTCATGATTCTGACTTTTTTCTCAAAATTGTGAGTTATAAACTTGCAATTGCAAGTTATAAAGTCCCATTTTGAGGGGAAAAAAGACTGATATGTTCTCAGAATTGTGAGTATATATCTCACAATTCTGACTTATTTGCATGTTATAAAGTCACATTTGCTGAATTCTGAGAAAAAAATTCACAGTTGTGAAATATAAACTTGCAATTCTGAGAAAAAATTCAGAATTTCAAGTTTATATTTCACAATTCTGACTTTAATTCTCTGAATTGTGAGTTTAATTAGATTTTAATTCAATGTGCAGTTTATATTTACAACTTCAAATCTAACCTCATTTCTTAGAATTGTGTTGAGTTTACATCTCAAAATTCTGGCTATATAACTCACAATTGTGAGTTTATATCTCACAATTCTAAGTTAATTGTTAATTCTAAGTTAATGTTATAAATTTATAATTGCATACTTTAAGAGAAAAAAAGTCACAACTGCAAGATATAAACTTGTAATTTTGAGAAAAGTCAGAATTGTGGGTTTATATCCCACAATTGTGACTTAACTGCATGTTATAAAGTCAGAATTGCTGAATTCTGAAAAAGTCACAATTGCGAGATACAAATGTGCAATTCTGAGAAAAAGTCAGAATTGTGAGTTTATATCACGCAATTTTTTGAAAAAATAATTTGATTTGAAGTTTATATCTTGCAATTCTGACTATAATTCGCAATTGCGAGTTTATACAATTCTGATAAAAAAATTGAATTGCGAGATGTAAACTGCAAATCCAACTTCTTTTCTTAGAATTGTGAGTTAATATCTCACAATTCTGACTTAATTGCATGTTATAAATTCATAATTGCATAATTCTGAGAAAAAAAGTCACAATTGCGAGTTTATATCCCACAATTGTGACTTAACTGCATGTTATAAAGTCACAATTGCTGAATTCTGGAAAAAAAGTCACAATTGCAAGTTTATATCTCACAATTCTGACTTAACTGCATGTTATGAAGTCACAATTGCAGAATTATGAGGAAAAAAGTCACAATTGGGAGATATAAATTTGTAATTCTGAGAAAAAAGTTAGAATTGTGAGTTTATATCACACAATTCTTTAAAAAAAATTCGATTTGCAGTTTATATCTTGCAATTCTGACTTTGGAACTCGCAATTGCGACTTTATACCTCACAATTTGAGAAAGGTCTGAATTTCGAGATGTAAACTGCAAATCTAACTTCATTTCTTAGAATTGTGAGTTTACATCTCAAAATTCTAGCCTTTAACTCACAATTGCGAGTTTATATCTCATAATTCTGACTTAATTGCGTGTTATAAATTCATAATGGCATAATTCTGAGAAAAAAAGTCACAATTGCGAGATATAAATTTGCAATTCTGAGAAAAAAGTCAGAATTGTGTGTTCATATCTCACAATTCTGACTTCATTTCTCCGAATTGTGAGTTTAATTAGATTTTAATTAGATTTGCAGTTTACATTTGCAATACTTGCAATTCTGACTTATAACTCGCAATTGTGAGTTTATATCTCACAATTCTGGCTTTATTACTATTGCGAGTTTCTATCTCACAATTCTAACTTAATTGCATGTTATAAAGTCACAATTGCTGAATTATGAAAAAAAGTCACAGTTGCGAGTTTATATCTCACAATTCTGACTTAATTGCATGTTATAAAGTCACAATAGCAGAATTCTGAGAAAAAAAGTCACAGTTACGGGATATAAATTTGCAATTCTGAATTGCAAATTGTTTATATCTCACAATTCTGACTTAATTGCATGTTATAAAGTCAAAATTGAAGAAATCTGAGAAGAAAGTTACAACTGCAAGATATAAATGTGCAATTCTGAGAAAAAAGTCAGAATTGTGAGTTTATATCACGCAATTCTTTGAAAAAAATGTGATTTGCAGTTTATATCTTGCAATTCTGACTTTATAACTCACAATTGCAAGTTTATATCTCACAATTCTGAGAAAAAAGTCTGAATTGTGAGATGTAAACTGCAAATCTAACTTCATTTCTTAGAATTGAGAGTTTACATCTCAAAATTCTGGCTTTATAACTCACAATTGCGAGTTAATATCTCACAATTCTGAGAAAAAATTCTGAATTGCAAGATTTAAACTTGCAATTGCAAGAAAAAAAGTCAGACATATAATTAATAAAGTATGCCATGTGGCCAAAAGCATGTGAACACATCCTTCTAATGAACAGATTTGGCTATTACTGTAATTTCTGTGAGGAAAAATAGTATTGCTACACCATATAAAGTCACTCTAGAGAACTTTTTTTCCAACTTTGTTGCAGCAGTTTGTGAGGGCCTTTCATAGGCCCTTTTTTATTCTATCATAAATCCCTGTGAGGAAAGCAAGGTCCAAATAGAAATGATTTACTGAGTCTGGTGTGGAAGAACTTGACTGGCCTGCACAAAGCCCAAATCTGAACCTAACTGGACACCTTCAAATAAATTAATTAGAAGGGGCTGTCAGCATAGTTTTGGCCATATAATGTATCATAAGCAATCACTGACAATGATCCATGGATGTTTTTTTGACCTGCAAGCATGAAATGTTATTCTTTATAAGGTTTGCCCTGAAAACTTGTTTAGTTGTTCTTCATCTCTACCAAAGCCTTTACCGTAAATAGCCAGAGGGTTTGTTTACCTGACCTGATTTTGAAACACACTCTTCACATAATCTATTGTACAGCCATGTTCAGCCATGCACAGATAGCCATGTTCCCATTTTACACAACTGCACTCAAACTGATAACACTATTGCTTCAATTAGTGTGAAATATACAACATTTACCAACCCAAACAAGGTTCTCCCTGAAGTTTCTTAAAATGAGAGCCATATATTTCCACTGACAGTCAGGCAGATAGTCTGGCCAAGTAACGCAAAAATAAGAGCTCATCTTGGGGCCTATTACTGCAATGCAAGTTTCAGTTGTATTTTTACCAGCTAAAATCATAATGGTATTGCCATAATTGTTAGAAACAAGCAAGATAACAATTGCAAAACACTTCAGACGTTTTGCTTCTGTGAATTAACACCATCTGGACGTTAGTTAAAATGCTCACTTGTCGGACAAACTGGAATCCTTTTACTGCCTGCTCTTGAATAGTTGCACTTCACAGATTTCTACACATCTTTTTTTTTGTTCATTAATTTTGCATGTATACATGATGTAATGTAAGCAAACAGCAGCTCTAAAGCTCTAAAGCAGAGTCTGATCAAAGGATCATTGAGACCCAATACACAATCGTGAAGGAAGGTCAAAAGTTCAATAAAGGTCTAAACCCAAAAGCTGTCAATATTTAAAATTTGAAATGGCAAATACTTAGTTTGTATGCAGTTTGTGGGAAATCAGACAGGTTCAGTAGGTTCAAAATACATGAGATGAGATGGATGAGTAACGTTGGATCTCTGTTGCACTATATTAAAGCAAGTTACATTTGAGCAAATAGAAGCAGAATCTGATTCTGGTGGCAGAAATGAATTAGATTTATAGACTAATGCTCAACCCAAAGTTGACTTAACAAATCTGCTTTAATAAATCAGGCCTTTAGGAGTTCACTTCAATAAAGATGACAAGGCAAATGTGACAGCAGAGAAAGATTTAGAGTGAAAGTGAACAATCCTTAATCAATAATACTAACGATAAGGTAAATAGCCTAAACAAATTCTCCTCAAAGCTAATCTAGCTCACAAATTCACTAACAGTTGCTCAGACAACTCATCTCACTGAGACACAATGTACCAAAGTCATTAAACACCCTTTCAGCAAACAAGCTGCAACTGACAGAGAGAGAAATAACATAAATGATGCCTTCACAGTGCACTTTGAAGAGAGAACAATCATAGGAACCAGGTTGTAGTGTCATTCCGAACAGAAGTGCAAAAAATAACCACTTCAAAGAGTCCTTTGAACGTTTTCGTGGAGTTCAACTGATGGGCACTTTGCTCCCAAGATACTTTGATCACAACCTCTCGCTAGGGATCAATCGGCATAAATCAGCACAAGGTTCATCAGCGCAAATTAAACCAACTGCACCTGCAAACACGCTCTGTAAACAAAAAGCTGTGAAAAGCCTCTCATCTCTGTAGATTTAAAAGTCTTGCATTTACAAGTCATATTATTTATTTGAAGGGATAGCTCACACAAAAATTAAAATTCTGTCATTAATTACTCACCCTCATGTTGTTCCAAACCTGTTAGACCTTTGTCAACATTCAGAACAGAAATTAAGATATTTTTGATGAAATTCAAGAGCTGACCCTGTATAGACAGCAACACAACTGACATGTTCAAGGCAGAAGATGAAAAAGGTCTTATGGGTTTAAAAAACAACATGAGGGTAAGTAATTATTAATTAATTACAGAATTTTCATTTTGGGGTGAACTATTGGGGTGAATGTTAATTCCTTGCTCTTTATTGTTTGTGGAGGTGATTGTCGGTATAATTATATTGTGAATTAGATGCATACTGATAACTGAAAACTTAGGATGTGTACATTATTTCTATACTGTATGGGGATGATCACTTCTGAATGTAACACCCAAAGAGACAAGAGAAAAAAAGAGCCTATGAAAGGACAGAATGGTAGTGGGAGAGAGAGCGAGAAAGAGGAGGGGATCAAGTTTTCAGTTTAACCACAATTCATCTAATCAGGCTATTGGTATTCAGGTCTTCTTTCCAGCTGCAGGCCATCTATTACTGGAATATTGTAACATTTAACGGCCGAGCGGGTCTTGGCTATGGCTACAGGTGCATCATATCAACAGACTCCAGTTGAGCATCTGATCATTATTATTCTCAGTATCAGAATAAACTGCTTTAAAGGTGTTGCTACTAGTACAGTTTACATATTAGTGACTATTCACATCTTTCACAGACATTTTTTATTATGTTTTTATATTTGTTAATATTCAACATTGGCTCGTTGGAAATACGTGCCTCTATATACATTTCTGCAAAACTGAAAAAATGTACCTATATGTACGAATCACTGCAGTTTCAGGCTAAAATGAACACTAGAGGCAGTAAATACAGTAGAGTTTTATTCTTTTTCACACAAAGTATGGTTCAGAGTTTTGATTAATAAAGCCAAATTTTCACTCAATTACTTGCAGAATATTGTGTTATGACTTCAAAACACTTTTAACATTCTGTGCGATTTGAAAACTGATACTTTTGAATGTTGTCGTCAGATATATAGCTTCATATGAATGAGTTTTTTAATTCAGTAGGTTTGGTCGATAGCTTGCGCTATACGGCGTTGCACTTAAGTAATGAAGAGCTCATGGTACGAAAACTACGGTTCAACAAAAAAGCTCAAATCGACATAAGGAAGTTAAAAAAGCATGGCTGCATCAACAAATGCATTTTTATATCAATTTATATATATATATATATATATATATATATATATATATATATATATATATATATATATATATATTTGTTAACACTTTCATGATAACTTTCATGATAACATGATAGAGCATTAAAGGAACACTCCACTTTTTTTGGAAATAGGCTCATTCTCCAACTCCCTCCGAGTTAATAAGTTGATTTTTACCGTTTTGAAATCCATTCTATCCATTCTCCTGTTCTGGCGATATCACTTTTAGCGTAGCTTAGCATACAGTAGATCATTGAATCCTATTAGACCAATAGCATCGCGTTCAAAAATGACCAACGCGTTTCGGTATTTGTCCTATTTAAAACTTGACTCTTCTGTAGTTATATCGTGTACTAAGATGGGCGGAAAATGTAAAGATGCGATTTTCTAGGCTGATAAGATTAGGAACTACACTCCCATTCTGGCGTAATAGTCAAGGAAGTTTGCTGCCGTAAAATGGCCGAAGCAGGCACAGTAATATCACGTGACCAACTGCATGCACAGGGGGCGTTCCTCGTTGAAAGTTACCTAGCTGGGAACTAATTTCAGGCGCATTTCGTGATATTACTGCACCTGCTGCGTCCATATTACGGCAGCAAACTTCCTTGACTATTACACCAGAATGGGAGTGTAGTTCCTAATCTTATCGGCCTAGAAAATCGCAGGTTTACATTTTCCGCTGGTCTTAGTACACGATATAACTACAGTCGTGGCCAAAAGTTTTGAGAATTACATAAATATTGGAAATTGGAAAAGTTGCTGCTTAAGTTTTTATAACAGTAATTTGCATATACTCCAGAATGTTATGAAGAGTGATCAGATGAATTGCATAGTCCTTCTTTGCCATGAAAATTAACTTAATCCCGAAAAAAACTTTCCACTGCATTGTTAAGAAGACTTCAGGGCGTCCAAGAAAGTCCAGCAAGCGCCAGGATCGTCTCCTAAAGAGGATTCAGCTGCGGGATCGGAGTGCCACCAGTGCAGAGCTTGCTCAGGAATGGCAGCAGGCAGGTGTGAGCGCATCTGAACGCACAGTGAGGCCAAGACTTTTGGAAGATGGCCTGGTGTCAAGAAGGGCAGCAAAGAAGCCACTTCTCTCCAAAAAAAAAAAAAACATCAGGGACAGATTGATCTTCTGTAAAAAGTATGGCGAATGGACTGCTGAGGACTGGGGCAAAGTCATATTCTCCGATGAAGCCTCTTTCCGATTGTTTGGGGCATCTGGAAAAAGGCTTGTCCAGAGAAGAAAAGGTGAGCGCTAACATCAGTCCTGTGTCATGCCAACAGTAAAGCATCCTGAGACCATTCATGTGTGGGGTTGCTTCTCATCCAAGGGAGTGGGCTCACTCACAATTTTGCCCAAAAACACAGCCATGAATAAAGAATGGTACCAAAACACCCTCCAACAGCAACTTCTTCCAACAATCCAACAACAGTTTGGTGAAGAACAATGCATTTTCCAGCACGATGGAGCACCGTGCCATAAGGCAAAAGTGGCTCGGGGACCAAAACATTGAAATTTTGGGTCCATGGCCTGGAAACTCCCCAGATCTTAATCCCATTGAGAACTTGTGGTCAATCCTCAAGAGGCGGGTGGACAAACAAAAACCCACTAATTCTGACAAACTCCAAGAAGTGATTATGAAAGAATGGGTTGCTATCAGTCAGGATTTGGCCCAGAAGTTGATTGAGAGCATGCCCAGTCGAATTGCAGAGGTCCTGAAAAAGAAGGGCCAACACTGCAAATACTGACTCTTTGCATAAATGTCATGTAATTGTCGATAAAAGCCTTTGAAACGTATGAAGTGCTTGTAATTATATTTCAGTACATCATAGAAACAACTGAAACAAAGATCTAAAAGCAGTTGAGCAGCAAACTTTGTGAAAACTAATATTTGTGTCATTCTCAAAACTTTTGGCCACGACTGTACAGAAGAGTCAAATTTTAAATACAAATACTGAAACTCATTGGTTATTATTTGAACGCGATGCTATTGGTCTAATATGATTCAATTATTTATGCTAAGCTATGCTAAAAGTGATATCGCCAGAACAGGAGAACGGCTGAATGAATTTCAAAATGGTAAAACTCAACTTATTAACTCGGGGGGAGTTGGAGAATGAGCCTATTTCCAAAAAAAGTGGACTGTTCCTTTAACCTTTTGCAACACTCCCTGGATATTTTAATTACGAGCAGTTAAAAAAAAAAAAAAAAATGCAGCAACGTAATAAAAACGTGCCTCGGTCACGTATTGAACGTGTTTTAGCGTCACTCTCGGAACATTTCACCTTGAAACTGCCGCGAAACGTGCAGTAAAGTACCCAATTACAGTGTTGCAGAAATCTATATACAAGCACGCATTTTCATGAGCCTGGGTTGTTATAGACCAATAGGTTTGCAAACATTCGGGATGCACGCGCATCATGGTTGCAGAAAACCCGGGAGAGATGGCCTTTACGGCTAGAGAATTACACTAGTATGGTACAAAATAGTCAGATTTAAGGAAGATTACAGATTATATTGATTAGATGTCATTTTCAAAATTATTACAAGAGCTTGACACCCAGCAATAAGCACTGTTATTCAACAAAATTGACGTTAGATAGTGGGATAGTGGTCTTACAGATTCGAAACAGGGATGATGTTTTTTTATGGTGGCAGAAAACTCACTATTTTTGAGTTAAATCGAGTTTTTAAAGTCTTATAGGAGATATAAACTTGCATTTGTGAGAAAAAAAGTCAGAAATTGTGAAAGAAAATAAATGTTATGTAAAAATGTTAATAGGTTTAAATAATATTTCATGCTGTAACTGTAGGGCTAATACAATACATCCCCTATGAACAGCATATGTGAATATTATTAAATGTATGCTTTAAAAGTGGAGTAATCATAGCAGTTTTCATCCATAGTATGTCCGTTTAAACGTTTGGGTTTAGCTTCAAATGGCGTCTTTGATGACAATATTCTATAAAAATTATTTTCATTCTGATTTTGACATTAAAAGGCACAAAAATATTTTTTCTCTTATTCCATGGATTTGACCCGTTTACCGCCACTTGTTCCCAGTGATTTTCTGCAACCACTATGCACGCACAGCTGCAAGTGACGTAAATGTGACGTCTACTTTAAATTGGTCTATTATTACTCTCGTAAAATGTATAATAACAAGATGAATTTGAATTCGAAAATGTGTCCACATTCATTGTTTTAATATCCCTGTGAATTTTCCCTCTGATATTGTAACTAGCATGTGTGCATATCAAATTACTCACAGATCTCTACAAGGAAACAAGAGACAAATGTTTTTTAACAAAACCAATAACACAACAAATTCACAGATTGTTATTATGCATAAATACGCTCATAAACTGCATCATATTCATTAACACATGCAACAAACTGTTGCTGCTAAATTCTATTCTGGAAAATGACAGTGTGAAATGGTTTTGCAACTGGGAATGAATCTAAATGCGCATTTATTTAAGGCTGCTGTGATTAATATTAATTTCGTGTTTTTCTCGTTCAGATCTTTTAACGACTTTCCAGGCTGTTGTGCTTCCTCTGTTCAGAGAACAGTCCACACCCCACCACCATCAGTGTATCAGCGTCTGGATGTAACTATGATAATTAGATAACTGTCAGTCGCAGTAATAATTCCAGCCCTGATACGCACATCAATCTTTGTTTTCCTTCAACCTTCCCTCCAAATATGTCACACATGGTTTGTCATTATTGTGACAGTGTATGCATATTTGTTCTAAGCTGTCTAAAATGATTGTTGATTTCTATTGTACGTGCTTACATGTGTGTGGAAATGAAAGTAGGGTGACCACGGTCCTGACCAAGATTTCTAAATTGTCTCAAATGTGACCCTGGACTACAAAACCAGTCTCAAGTAGCACAGGTATATTTGTAGCAATAGCCAAATATACATTGTATGGGTCAAAATTCCAAAAATCATTAGGATATTAAATAAAGATCATGTTCCATGAAGATATTTCGTAAATTTCCTACCGTAAATATATCAAAACTTAATTTTTAATTAGAAATAAGCATTGCTAAGAACTTCTTTTGGACAACTTTAAAGGCGATTTTCTCAAAATTTAGATTTTTTGCATCCTCAAATTCCAGATGGTCAAATAGTTGTATCTCGGACAAATACATTGCAAATATTGTCCTATCCTAACAAACCATACATCAATAGAAAGCTTATTTAGATGGTTTCAGATGGTTCTTTTCTTGTTGACAGTCCTCATACAGTATGTATGCATATTAGCATTGCTTTGACCGTTTTCTATCCAACTTTTTCTTCCCGTAAGAATAGGCACAGCCATTTTGTAAATTTTTTGGGTCTGGCTTCCAGTCTCATCCACATCCAGCTATTTTTAGCTTTATAAAACGGCTTGTTTTGATGCTTGATATTGCAAATTGCTGTGTCTTACCATATTATTTTAATGTATTATCTTAATTATGAACATAACGATTTGTAGTGCAACAGTTTTACTATTTACTGGGCGTTGTTATTCTTCTCTTTATTTCCCTAAACCTGAAGGCTCACCCATAGGCTTACATTTGCATTGAAGAATAAGGTGGATAGATCCTACTTTGTCACACTCCATGATTGGTCGATTATGTACAAAATCTGCATGCTTGGTCAAATGCTTTTAAGTCAAAATCCTAAAACCCAGACATTTTAGGCAATTTTGAATTCCCAGCAAGGATATGTTCGGAAAAAGGGAATGTATGGTCACCCTAAAGAAAAATACAGTGCGAAAATTAGTCAGTCAATTAGCGATGATGATGTCAATAGGTAATGATGTTATCAAGTCTGTTGTAAATGATCTCTTTACCGTAAACGCAATTCCCAATGCTTCGTTTGATTCGTGGCAGAGGTCAAAATAACAAGAAGGAAGAAGTTGCTCATAACATGTTTTAAATGCATGCATCATTAATTTGCACACAAAATGAACATCTTCAGAAGCACAAACCACCAGAGGCCATAAATGACTCATTATCACCTTTGTACTTGTTCAGAATGGTACCACATGGGACTCCAAGGTGTCCTGATCAGGGAGCTGAATGAGATCTAGGCGCGTTCTGGCAGATGGAGCTAGCTGAAGATAAACACCTTCGGGTGTTTGTTCATCAGAAAGCACTCTCGATCACAGCTGCATCACCCACTCTGCAGCTGCATTAGCATGGAGGCCCCCAAGGATGTGTGGACGATCACAGACTCTGAGGGCCTTTTAGAAAGCACTTTGCTTGGATTCAGGTCTGGCTGCTGAGCCAGCAGCTCTCTCAGCTTAAAAAGATCCTACGCCGGTGTGTCCCGAGGAAGCTGCTGCTGGCAGGCTGTAGTGAGGCATTGAAGAGGAAGAAAGACGAGTCATTCTGTTCAGTGCTCAATTTGAAATTCTGCTGTTTATTTATTTATTGTCCCTCCCTGCTTTGATGGGCTGTTTGGGTTGAGTGGTGGGGCAGAAAATTGTCTTTGTGTTCCCATAGGTCTCTGTGAACTGCAAGGCTGCATTAAGAAATTGAAACAGATTGTCCGTAATGAATTGGTAGTTTTAATATTTTGGTGAGTGTACAATCAAAAAATTATAGTCTGGGTTTCCACCTTATTTTTCCTATTTGTAAATTTTATTAGTCCAGCTTCAGGTCCAGCTGTTTTTAGCTGTACAAAACCGCTTGGTTTGCAACTTGATATTGCAAATTGGTGAGTCTTACCATATTATTTTAATGTATTATTTTAATTATGTACTCACTGGTTTGTGGTTTGTTTACTACACGTTGTTATTCTTCCCATTATTTCCTTTTTTGCAATTGGAGCAAAGCCTGTTTTCCAAACTAGCATGCAGGGGCGTAGATTTAGGGTGGATGGAGGGGATGTGTCCCCACCAATATCCTCCGACCATTGAAATGTCCCCACCAATAATTTAATCCACTTAAAAAAAAAGAATCGCGCTGTCAACATTAACCTAGACACACAGAAAGGGATAAATCACGTTCCCCTTCAGTCGTTTCACTACGACGTTACATATGGGAACTCGCTTGAGAGTCCAATCATCTCTGAGCCTTATTCAAAAGGCCAATGAAAATTGGCGAGTGGCATTTGCATGCCAAGCCACTCCCCGTACATACGGGTATATAAGATGGCGGCATGCAGCCAGTCATTCAGATTTTTGCTTCAGAGCCTCTCCTTGCTCGAGCCTTAAAAAAAAAATAATTACGACGTTCCTGCTACTCTACTCTTCCCCGCTGACATGCTGCCCATCTAAAAGAGCAACTTCTAAAAGAGTGTTTGGCAGCCGTCAGCGGGATCCTGCGGGCGGCCGTTTTCACGGCCAAATACAAAGCCTCCTGCTCTCCAGCGAGCGAGCCCCCTCTGAGTGCACAGTGCGCTTCTGGGTGTGGCAGTTTCCTCACCTCTCAGGACGGTCATGAACGCTGTCTTATATGTCTGGGCCGAGAACATGATGAGGCAGCGTTCACTGATGGTTCATGCGTTCATTGCGAACGCATGACCATGGTCACGCTGAAGCACCGCCGTTCTTTTGCGAGACGGCTCCCCTCGTCGTCCCGCGGCAGGTTGTTGAGCCGACAATGTTTTTTTTGGCCGCCGTGGCGAGACACGAGGGGGACTTGCGGGTTACTGTACAGAACGTGCCGCCGGCTTCCCAAGCCCTGCGACCTTCTGTACCTCAGCTTGATCCCGTTGTGCTGCCAAAACAGTACGCTTCCTGCCAGCCGGGCCGAGCGTCTCCTTTGGCGCTCCACTAGAGGAAGAGATGTCTGTTGCAGCATCAGAGGGAGAGTCGGAGGGTGAAGCTGACATCTCGGCCGGCCAGCGCCCTGCTGTGGTCGCTGTTCCGTCTGAGGTGGACGCCGAACTCTCGGCTATGCTCCTTCGAGCCGCCAGGGGGATCGGTATGGAGGTACCTCAAGTGCCTTCGGCCGATCCTTCTAGGCTGGACGACTGGTTCCTGGGGAAAGCCCCCACGGCTCCGCCGCGCTCTCCCCCGTTTCCATTCTTCCCGGAGGTGCACGAGGAGCTGGTTAAAACATGGTGGGCGCCTTTTTCATCTCGCCCACGCCCCAGCTCCTCTCCCCTCGCCACCCTGGATGGCGGGGCAGCCCGGGGACGTGTGTCCGTCCTCCAGGTCGAGCGCGCTGTTGCGGTGCATCTCTGCCTGCGTGGCGCTGCCACCTGGCGGGAGCGGCCGCATCTCCCATCCAGGGCGTGTGAACGCTCATCCGTTCTCGCGGGCTGCGTTTATCACGCTGCTGGACAGGCTGCCTTGGCCTTGCACGCCATATCCTGCAAGTCTATCAGGCCCAGGCGTTGAAACTGCTGCACGAGGGTGGTCCTGACCAAGACGTTATTCAGGAACTCCGCCACCGACTTCGCTCTACGGGCGACGAAGGTCACGGCGCGGTCTCTTGGTCAGGTGATGTCCACGGCTGTGGTCCAGGAGCGACACCTGTGGCTCAATCTGGCGCAGATGGCAGACGTCGACAAAGCTCGCTTTCTCGACTCTCCCATCTCCCAGAGCGGTCTATTCGGCGACACTGTCGAGGACTTCGCCCAGCAGTTCTCGGCAGTCCAGAAGCAGACAGAGGCCATCAAACACATCCTGTCCCGCCGCGAAGCTTCCATCCCGCCACCGGTGGCCCCGCCTCTGCCTGCTCGTCGCCAAGGGCGCCCCCCTGCGGCTGCAAAACCTCCAGCTCTAACACCCGCTGAGGCTCATGATGCCAGGCTGGCAGCCCAGCGCAGAGCTGCCTGCAGGAGAGCGGTGCCACCCGCCTCTCAGGGACCGGCCAAGAACACCCGCAAGAAAGCTGCGAAATGTCCCTGACGCGGGCAACCCAGAGGTGATGGAGATTGCTCATCGGGGGACGTCTAGATCAGTGTTTTTCAACCTTTTTTGAGCCAAGGTACATTTTTTAATAGAAAAAAATCACAAGGCACACCAACAATCGAAACTGTAAAAAAATGTAACTCTGTAGCCTATATTAACAATATACAGCCATTCTTATCGAAGTGTCTTGAACAGGAATCAAATAAACACAAAGAAAAAAGTATTTTATGATATTTCATTTTCAGGGCTCGAAATGAACTTTTTTACTTGGTAGCACTCAAAAAGTAAGGAGCACCAAAAAAAATTTAGGAGCACCCACTGAATATTAAGGAGCACCACAACTGCCAATTGAGCAGATCAGCCAGCACTCATCCTGGCATTTCTTTTTAGTAATGCAACAAACTTAATTCTTCATGGCTGATTCTGATTGCTGATGCTTTACAAGCAAATGGGCAGACTCTAGATTCTAAAAGGCTTTTTTAAAAAATATTTATTTTAAACCTTAAGCATGGGACAAGAATATATTAAAATATGAGTACATGAACAAGATGTTTATTCTCTCTATTATAGGTAGAGCCATTTAAATTAGAGGCAACCACTGCATTTTTAAACAATCTATGGTTGAAATAACAAAAAATAAACTACACAATTCTTTCTTAATCCTATTAAGTGCAAACAATAAATGCAGCCATAATCAAAGTAGGCTACTCTCTCAATTTCAAAGTGCAAATAGGGACCAATTTTTTCAAGCATGATACAGAGCTATTGCAAATACACAACCTATGAACCTATTATAACCCACATATACTAATAACAGCCTAGATATGTTATGTAGCCTAATTTGCGTACATTGGGGAGTCGCTCTCTAAACCCGATGTATCAAAATTGCCTTTGAATGCGCGTGCGTGTTTTGCTTTCGGTTTCGTTTTGACGATCGCACGAAACTCTCGGCGGTGCTGAGCATGCATCAACGCATTAATTTAACAAAAGAATTAGAAAGTGGGGGACCACAAACGGGATTTCGAAAAGTCTGATGTGAATGTATGCCTTGTACATTATATACTGAGGCGGAGGCGCCAGAATTGCATATGAGAGAATGTGCATGATACTATATTTCTTCATAAGCATATTGTGAAGAGATTTTAATGGTCCACAATCAAAAATCACAATCAAGTCACATCACACACCCTTCGAAACGGAGGTTGAGAGAGAGAGAGAGAGAGAGAGAGAGAGAAAACATTTGGAGCAAAAAAACGTTCGGTTTCAGCGGAGCAGAGCGCAGTGTCAGTGACGGAGTGATTGACAGGTAATATCTCAAATCTGAATTTAAGATAAGAATTAAAAGATTACGTTTAATTGGTTATGTAATATTGGAGAGAGAACGGCGAGGCTGTCACTGCATCAGCTCACAGCAGTCTGTGCAATAGTTAGGCTAGCGAAAGTTTTGTAAAAAAATGAAAACAAGTCGCACCACAACAATTTCTCGCACTCGCACAAATGCTCCCAAATATATTTAGAGGTCGCGCAGATTAAATTTTGGGAGCATATGCGACCAAAATGGTCGCAATTTCGAGCCCTGATATTCCTTCTTCTGTCAAATAAAAAGTGCAATTAACAATATATAGTCATTCTTATCAAAGTGTCTTGAATAGGAATCAAACAAACACAATGAAAACAGTCTTTTTTGATCTTTCATATTTCTACCTACTCAATGTGAAACCTGGGCCTGTTTAGGTGAAATTGAATAATTTCCCACGGCACACCTGACGATCTCTCACGGCACACTAGTGTACCGCGGCACAGTGGTTGAAAAACACTGGTCTAGATGACATCTACAACCCCACTCCCAGTGGAGGGCTGGGAGCTACTGTGTACTCAAATATCGCCGCCGACCCACGGGTTGGCGGTACCCACCTTTTCACAGAAAGAGATAATTTCCTCACCTCTGGGGCCTCTCCCCCGAGCTCCCCTTTTGAGCAGCACTTACACTCCTCTGAACCGGACTCGGAGCCTGATATCGCCACCGCGGGAACCAGGGAAGAAGGTAAGCGCTGCTTATGGCAGTCAGACTTTTCTCCAGGACGTTCATCCTTCTGGGATCAGTCCCCTTCCCCTTCCCCCCCAGGCTGCCCCACCGTGGTCACGTCGGTCAACGTTCCCTTGATACCACTGGCGAACTGGTTCGGGACCTGGCTTCAGCTTCCCAGCCCTTTGCGGTGGTTGATACGGACGGTACGTCTCGGCTACGCGATTCAGTTCACCTGGCGTCCGCCCAGGTACAGAGGCGTCCTTTTCATTTCTGTCCATTCGGACATGCATGCTGCTGTCCTGCGTGCGGAGGTTGCAGTCCTACTGGCGAAGGATGCAATCGAGCCTGTCCCTCCAGCCGAGATGAAGTCAGGGTTCTACAGTCCCTACTTCATCGTGCCCAAAAAGAGCGGTGGGTTAAGACCCATCCTGGATCTCAGAGTCCTGAATCGGTCCCTTCTCAGGCTGCCGTTCAAGATGCTCACGACGAAGCGCTTGCTAACATGCATTTGTCCCCAGGATTGGTTTCGCAGCCATCGACCTGAAGGACGCGTACTTTCACGTCTCGATCCTTCCTCGTCTCGATCCTTCCTCGTCACAGACCCTTTCTACGGTTATCACGAGCGTATCAGTACAAAGTGCTTCCATTTGGCCTGTCCCTCTCTCCCCGCGTCTTCATGAAAGTCGCGGAGGCAGCCCTGACCCCTCTTTGGCAGTCAGGCCTTCACATTCTCAACTATCTCGGCGACTGGCTTCTCATAGCTCACTCTCGAGATCTGTTGTGCGAACAGAGGGACCTGGTGCTCCAGCACCTCAGCCATCTGGGCCTTCAGGTCAACCGAGAGAAGAGCAAACTCTCCCCAGTGCAGAGGATCTCTTTTCTCGGTGTGGAGCTGGACTCGGTCAATATGACAGCCCGCCTCACGAACTAGCGCGCGCAGTCAGTGCTGAAGTGTCTGGACTTATTCAGACACAAGACAGCAGTCCCTCTCAAAACATTTCAGAGGCTCCTGGGGCATATGGCAGCTGCGGCTGCGGTCACGCCGCTGGGCTTGCTTCATATGAGACCGCTTCAGCACTGGTTACACGATCGAGTCCCAAAACGGGCATGGCACCGTGGCACACTCCGGATTGGCGTTTCCCCGCTGTGTCGCCGCCTATTCAGCCCGTGGTCAGACCCTGCCTTCCTTCGGGCCGGAGTGCCCCTGGGACAGGTGTCCAGGCACATTGTGGTCTACACGGATGCCTCCACCATGGGTTGGGATGCTGTATGCAATGGGCAAGCAGCATCGGGCTCCTGGACAGGACCTCGACTGCAGTGGCACATCAATTGGCTCGAGTTGTTGGCTGTGCTCCTGGCCCTTCGTCGCTTCCAATCGACGTTGCGCCAGAAGCATGTGCTTGTTCATACCGACAACACTGCGACTGTGGCGTATATCAATCGCCAGGGCGGCCTCCGTTCTCCTCGCATGTCACAACTCGCCCGCCGTCTGCTCCTCTGGAGTCAAACGTGGTTGAAATCGCTACGTGCCATTCACATACCAGGGGAACTCAACCGTGCAGCGGATCAGCTCTCACGGCAGTCCACCCACCCTGGAGAATGGCGACTCCACCCCGAGACAGTCCAGCTGATTTGGAGTCATTTCGGTCAGGCTCAGATAGATCTGTTTGCCTCTCCCGAATCCTCCCACTGCCAGCTCTTTTACTCTCTGACCCAGGCTTCCCTTGGCAGAGACGCACTGGCACACAGCTGGCCTCTGGGGCTCAAGTACGCCTTTCCCCCAGTGAGCCTCCTTGCACAGACCCTGTGCAAGATCAGGGAGGACGAGGAGAAGGTCTTGCTGGTTGCGCCACACTGGCCCACCCGGACCTGGTTCCCAGAACTTATTTCCTTCGTGGCAGCCCCTCCCTGGAAGATCCCCTTGAGGAAGGACCTTCTTTCTCAGGGGATGGGCACAATTTGGCACCCGCGTCTCGACCTGTGGAACCTGCACGTCTGGCTCCTGAACGGGACGCGTCAGACCTCGCCGGCCTTCCCCAGGCCGTGATAAATACCATCACTCAGTTCCGAGCCCCCTCCACGAGGCAGGCTTACGCACTGAGGTGGGGTCTGTTCATTGACTGGTGTTACTCTCGGGGAGAGGACCCACAGAGATGCACGATTGCAGTAGTGCTTTCCTTTCTGCAAGAGAAGTTGGAGCGCAGGCTGTCCCCTTTGACTCTCAAAGTGTACGTTGCTGCCATTGCCATCTCATACCCTCTTGGGATCTCTCCGTCGCCCTCCGTGGCCTACGGGAAGCCCCATTCGAGCCACTTACGTCAGTTGAGCTGAAATTCCTGTCACTTAAGACAGCGCTCCTGACTGCCCTGGCCTCCATCAAGAGGGTAGGGGACCTACAAACCTTCTTTGTCAGCGAAACGTGCATTGAGTTCGGGCCCGGAGATTCTCACGTCATCCTGAGACCCCAAAACACATATGAACATTTTGATTGGCTGTGCCTTTCCCTGCTATCATGTGAGAGGCTATGGCTGCGTTCAGATACAAGCAGCGCCAAATGCAGTGGATTTTTTTTTCCCGTGCAAGAAGGTGTGTTGGGTGACATACATGTGAGGATGGCGGCAGCAAAAAAAAGAAGCTGCACATAAGGGGCTTTTTTTCCAAAGAAAAGTGTAAGTCACATCAAGTTCAATAGTGAATACATCAAAGTAACGACAACAGTTAACGTTAATGCTAGTGTTTTTTTTTTGTTTTGTTTTTTACCGCTTTGACGCACATTCATTATAGCAGGGCAGGCTATAGTCTGTGAATACGGACTTAAAACTAACAGCAGATGAAACAGCTAAATGTAAAAGTGTAAATATGATCCCTGTCAGTTCTCCTAATCTAATGACGACTGTTTGTCAGAAATCAGTCTTGTGAAAGAAATTGATATGCTACATACTAATATTGCCATGGCTAGAATTTTGTTGACAGTTCACCAATAGATAATCCACTTCGCACAAATTGTTTTTAAAATGCATTCAATGACTTGGCAAACATTAATGATTTGATTCGAGATTTGCACACAAAAAATAAAATGATTGCTGTTTAAATGGCATGTGTTTGTCTTTATTTAACTTTGTCAGTTATTAAACATTCCTTTAACATTACACTATTCATTAATTTAACTTAATGAATTGCATTTCGAGTGGATTAATATCAATTGGGGATGGGGGTTGGTGGTGGGGGGGGTGGAGTCATAGGTCCCGACCAATGTCCAGAGCAAATCTACGCCCTTGCTAGCATGCATATATCAAGTATATACTAGCATGCATATATCACTATAAGTGCAGGACCAAACTTGCTGAAATTTTCAGCAGTGTGTCTATGAGTTTGTCAGACATGGAAATTGCATGCCATCTTAAGGCGCTGAAAGTTATTAAACTTTCTGAATTTAATAAAAGTAGTAATATTGGATTTGGTAATACAGTGTTTCAGAAATATTAATGCTTAACTTCACAGAGATTTATGAAAGGAGCCCAAGATAAAAGCATGTAATGTGATTGCATGCAATATGGGTCATTATAAAAGGCTCTGCACTTTCCATTTAGTTTATATTGTGTTCGTTTGGTTAGAAACTTTTAACAGAACAGGATTACAATGACAAGCATGAGTATGGTATTAAACTTCCTCATAGGCATGCATAGCTCAATATATAGAGACACTTGTACTTGTATCTAAACTGATTCTATATCTGAAATGACTTCTGAAACCCTTCTGACATCTGTGTTCCATTTAGAATGGAACGATGTACAATTTGAAGACATATAAAACAAAAAATACATTTCAACAAGTTTTGCAAGCCAGCCAAACAGTTGTGCTGTTGGAGAAATGCCAAAGGCACAGACTGGTCATTTGTTCCAAAGGTAGAAAATCTTATTAGAATGTAATCTATGCTGTCCATTAAGTACATACCTGCCTGTCTCAATGACTGATTCACTGCCATCAGACAAATTGATTCCTTTTCATGTGAAGGAGTGTGTCAGTCTACGGCAGGCTGACAGCAGGCTTCTTTTCTGGCAGTTTGGTGGGTCTGCCATTTCCCAGACTGGGCCTGTCAACCTGAGCCACCCACACAGAATTCACTTAATTGCTTTATCACAGCTCTTGTCTGGGGTCAGAAATGGAGTTTCCCCAAGCCAAGAGAGGGAATTATTAAACGGAGGGAGCACAGAGAAAAAAATATTCAATTTGTGCCAGCGCATGTCAGAAGCATTTACCTTCTTGTCGACAATTTGTTTTTGCCCATTTAAACTGATAAATTTTACTAGAAGCTCAAGAGAGAAAACATGTTTACTGGGTTTCATGGTGTATTTGTGGTCTTTATTAAATTCTTCTACAAGGCCAGTTCGCCAAAATTGTGGTTTGGATTTTTTTTAGCGATTCAGTAGTTGACCTGTGTTTGTCTTTATGAGTGAGTCATTCAACCATTTTGTTTAAAAACACTGGTTCTTCAGGAATGAAGCACCTGATTCATTCAGGGACAAAACACTACTGTAAATGGCTACATATACATTGCCTTGCAAAAGTATTCATACCTCTTTATGTTTTATGTTGCTGCCTTTTGTTAAACTGTTTTAAATTACTTTTTTCCACATCAATCTACACTCCATGACACTACCATAATGACAAAGGAAAAACAGAATTGTCACAACTTCATAAATGTATTACATTGCATAAGTATTCATACCTTTACAGCCTCAAGTTTTTTGGGGTATGATGCAACAAGATTTGCACATCAACATTTGGCAATTGTCTGCCATTCTTCGCCTTACCTCTTCACCTCTCAAGCTCTGTCAGCTTGTATGGGGTCTGGCATTTGCAGGTTTCTCCAGAAATGTTTGAATGGGTTCAAGCCCAGGCTCTGGCCGGGCCACTCAAGGTGAACCTTCTGCCCAATCTGGGTTTCTGAATGCTCTGAACTGGGTATTTTAGTACACTGAGTTTTTCTTGTACTCTGATGAGTTCTTCAATCCCTGCCACTGAAAAACAGCCCCACAGCATAAGGCTGCTAACACCACACTTTACTTTTGGGGTGGTTCTCTGCAGGTGATGATCAGTGCCTGGTTTCCTTCAAACATGATGCTTGGAATTGAGGTTCACCAGACTAGAGAATCTTGTTTCTCAGAGTCCTTTTGCTTTTTTGAAAATTCCAAGTGTGTCTTTACTGAGGAGAGTATTAAGTCTTGCCACACCTCAATAAAGCCCAGATCAGTGGAGTGTTGCAGTGATGTTTGTCCTTCTGTAGGTTTCTACCATCAGCATATATGATCATGGAGCTCAACTAGAGTGACCATCAGGTTCTTGGTCACCACTCTGACCAAAACCTTTCTCCATCCATTGCTCACCCTGCTGAAAAAAACAGCATATGCTGGTTAGGTATGTTTTGGTGCTGGGATGCTGGTTTTAGCTGGTATATGCTGGTCCTTTGCTGGGTTATGCTGGTCCCTTGCTGGTTTATGCTGGTCCTTAGCTGGTTAATGCTGGTCCTTTGCTGGTTTATGCTGGTCATGTTGCTGGTCAAGGACCAGCATAAACCAGCAAAGGACCAGCATTAACCAGCAACATGACCAGCAAAAACCAGCAAGGGACCAGCATAACCCAGCAAAGGACCAGCATATACCAGCTAAAACCAGCATCCCAGCACCAAAACATACCTAACCAGCATATGCTGGTTTTTTCAGCAGGGCAGTTTGGCTAGGAGGCCAGCTCTACGAATAATCCTGGTTGTTTCGAACTTCTTCCATTAAGGGTAACAAAGACTACATGCTTCTGTGAACCTTCAGTGCAGCAGATTTTCTTCTGAATTGTATTTTAGATGTGTGGCTTGATGCAACCATGTCTCTGAGCTCTACAGACAGTTTTTTTTACCGCTTAGTTTTTGCTTTGATATGCATTTTCAGCTGTTAGACCTTTTAATAAGATGTGTGTGCCTTTCCAAATCATACCCATTCAATTGAAGTTTACCCACAGGAATATCTACAAGCAATATGAATTGTCCCAACTGTCCCAGATGAGAGTATGAATACTTATGCAATGGAATCATTTAAGTTTTTTAATTTTTTAATACATTTGCAAAAAGTAGTTTTTGTTTTTTTTTCTTTGCCATTATGGTGTATGGAGTGTAGATTGGTGAGGAAAAAAGTAATTTAAAACAGTTTACCACAAGGCAGCAACATAACAAAACCTGAAAAAAAAAAAAAACATGCATACGAAGTATGAATACTTTTGCAAGGTACTGTATATTCATTGCATTAAACATGTTCAAATATTCAAGAAAAGGTCATTGTAAATGAATTAAAACTTCCTTGAAATATTTTTAAAAGAAAATAGTGGGACATTTTTCAACCATATGTTATGCAAACAGAAGTTTGAAGTTGTACTTCCTCATAGTTGCCAAAGCCTGATAGTACAGACCCTTCAGCAATTTATTCAGTTCTTACCTTCCTGCCAAAGAGGATTTATCAAAAGAGCTGAAAGCAATCCCCAAGAGAGGTTATTAATTCCTGTAAGATAACCAAAATCCCCACTGAGGAGAAGGTGTGACTTTTTAAACGAGACAGACTTGTTTACAGCCCAGGCAATTAAGTGATTATTATCTCAAAGATATGTTTTACCAGCCTTATTGGATTTGCACACGGTTTAGGGAGTATTGACCAGTTCTGTGGTAAAATGTCATGTTAGTTCTAATTAAAAAAGAGCCTAGTAGATGCTAGAGAAGAGCTCCTCATTAGTATTACTCTCTGGTTTAATCAGAGATGTGTCAGTGGCTCTGAGGGTCTGGTGATGGTCCACACGCACAACAATCCTGAGGCTACATGCGATTCATTTGGCAGCTTCACCAGTCCTCTCTGTATGAGCTACACAGGTTCTGTTTGTTGTGCATAGCATGAATATGGTGCGAACATCTGGAATATACTGTAGTTCTTTACCTTTTTTGTGGACAGAATTAAACATATGTGACCCTGGACCACAAAACCAGTCATGAGTAGCATGGGTATATTTGTAGCAATAGCCAACAATACATTGTATGGGTCAAAATTATTGATTTTTCTTTTATGCCAAAAATCTTTAGGATATTAAGTAAAGATCATGGTCCATGAAGATATTTAGTAAATTTCCTACTGTAAATATATATTGAAAACATAATTTCTGATTAGTAATATGCATGGCTAAGACTTCATTTGGACAACTCTAAAGGGGATTTTCTCAATATTTTGATTTGAGCACCCTCAGATTCTAGATTTTCAAATAGTTGTATCTTGGCCAAATATTGTCATACCTGAACAAACCATACATCAATTTAAAGCTTATTTATTCAGATTTCTTATATATAAGTAATAAATATAAATTCAAGTTCACAAAATTTACCCTTATAACTAGTTTTGTGGTCCAGGGTCACATATGAAGACATCCCACTCATCCATGATGTATCCAGCAAAAGTCAATCTATATTAATTCAACAGATCTTAAATTAGTTTATCTCTACATTGCTTTCATTTTTATGGAATAAATTCTGTTGATTGTGCTTAAATTGTATTAAACCCAAAACGCAAAGTTCAACCCAACCCAACAAGTCATTTATTTAGAATTGTAGCTTTTTCTTTCTTATTTCAGCTATTTAAAACGTTGTTTCGGGTTTAGTTTTGGTGGTTTAAAAAAAGCATAAAAAAATTATAAGCTACAGTTGATGTGTTTCACTTTCATACTGAGATTGAATAACAGTACAATTCTGCCACACAAACTTTGTCATTAATTATACATGCTACTCTTTAAATGTTTGTGGTTAGTGAACATTTTTTGTAAGAATTTATGTTTTTGTTCAGCAAAGATGCATTAAATTGATTGATTTATGTTTTTTATGAACATAATTATTTCTCATTTATCCATGACATATTTGTCTTTACAAGTAAATCCAGATTAATCTAACAGCTTTCATTTTTGTTCAGTCCTTTGATAAACAGTCCTGAAAGTTTGTGAGTCATCCCTGACCAAGGACAGCACTGACTTTTCCCTGGTGTTTCCATGGTTACAAATTATATTCTCTGTAAATCTCACAATTTATCCATCCATCTATCCATCCATCTATCCATCCATCCATTCTACAGCTTATATTATGTATTCTAATATTCTGTATGTGTTTTATGGCCTTATTTTAGCAACTTAAAATTTTTAGTTTTTCACTAACCAGGCATAAACATAGTTTTCTCAAAAACACAAACATGTACATTCATGCTGCTCAAATATGTGACCCTGGACCACAAAACCAGTCATAAGGGGCAATTTTTTACAATTGACAATTGTGGACTCGTTCCTCTCTGCAAAACAGAAGGTGTTTTCTGAAGAAGGCCTGTAATAAAAACTGCCCTGCATCCACTTAGCGAGGTTAATATCCACACACTGCAGCATAACCCCAGTGTTTGAATTAGGACAGTCTCTCCCTCTGCTGCAAACACAGCTTGTAATATAGCTCTGCTATAGAAAGAACCAGGAAATGATGAGATTGGATTTGGCCAGAGCTCAAACGAAGTCCCAACTAAATCCTCAAGGCCCTGCTGTAGTCTCCTCTGGGTAAGCTGATGTTGGCAGTCTACCAGTCGCCAAAGGAGGGTCCTTCATACATGTACAGTTCCAGTGACAGATGGTGGGGGTGTTGCTTGCTTTTTCCAATGCCTGAGATGACTCTACTAATTATAAAGAGAAAACTGAAAACAATTATTTACAACTGATTTGAATAAAATCAAAGAGTGCAAGAAAAAAAAAATAGAAGTGGAATATTTTTTTTTTTTTGAGTTATTTTGTTAGTGTCAATACCGGTTTATTTACTCCAAGTTGATTAGATTTATTTTTAGGTAACTTAGGGCCAGATTTACTAAATAGAGCAAATAACATTAGCATTAGAGTGCAATTCCATAAAAGTGCTGATGGGAGAAGAAAATTCTGGGTGTGATTTACTAACAATGTGCACATTAAGAACACAGACGCAGCAGATCATTTCCATAATGACCAGTGCAATTTACCAAGATAAGCAACAAATTACCACCTGCTTTAAGAATGCTTTTTTAGGGCGTTAAATAATTGCACAAATACCAGTAATTTTGATGTGCGCAAATGTTAGTAAATCGCATTGCGTGATTCATTTTAATACTCTCCTCCAATTAATTTTGCGTCTGAAAGGGAAACTCCTACAAATGCATATTCAATAAGATCAGGCGCAAAAACAACCGTATTCATGCCTTTTCAGCGCTAATTCTATATTGTGCATCTTAAGTAAATCCCGACAGAACTATTTTAACACCAAAAGGTGGTTTGTGGTGGCACAAGCTGTTAGTAAATCAGGCCCTTAATGTATTATAATTATAAAAGTCTTCCATAGTTGTTTGCATGCTGAGAATTTCTGAAATTACCATGTTTATTTGTGACAAAAAATGTCATTATAATTGATAACTGAGAGTAAAATGCAATCCATTTAGCCTGATGTTTGGGGTAAAGGACCTTTATGGAAAATTTAGGATTCCTGTAGAGCAGTAAATGGTTTAATATTATATCTGTTGAAGTGTGTGTGTTGTGCTCCCACACTGACTGAGATTCATGTGTTGAAGTATACCTGAAATAAAATTATAGCTCACTAATGTTAGATAAAGATCACGATTGCACCCATATCTACATTATATCACTGTAGCTCCCCTTTGCTTTATTTACAAACTGCTTTTATGGTTTCTTTTCACACAAACTGTGTTTCTCTATTTATATTGAATAAAAATAAGTAATTATTTTTTGTTGACTTACACTGTTGGACCTAAAGAGGTCATTTAGCTCCATTGTGCCCTATTAGGAAAAAAAAAAAATGTGTGCAGCTGTTATTTACCAGTAATATCTTTGTGAGCGCAAAAAAGCATGTGTGTCTGAAGGCAAATGGCATTTTACCTATTTTTGTTTTGTTTTATAGGATTCTTACTGTTAATTTCTGTAATGAAACACATTTTTGTAAATGTTGTTGTTCAGTTAAAGGGATAGTTCACCCAAAAATGAGAATTCTCTCATTCTGCCCTACAAAGGCTAAGTGCAGTAACTACACCAACACTGAAACTGAGAAAAATGCCTTTAAAGTTTTTACACCAGCCAGTCAAACATGTTGTGGGTAGATTAGTGGTAATGCATTCATGTAATGCCTTCTTAGGAAGACATTTTTTATAGATAAAAAACATGACAACTGATGTGACCTTTGACCACCAAAATGCAGATACTGCACTCTGCCTTTGGATGACCTGAAAAAACTAAAACACTATTGCAAAAGCAAAGTGCAGTATCTACAAACTAAATGTGTTCATCCAAACTTCTTGTTGTGTTTCTTACATGTGTTGATTGTTTTTAATAACTTTAATTGTTTTATTGATGTTTGCATTAATTAATATTAAGAGTCATCTGCTCCTTTCACAACAGAGAGTGTTTTGTCCATTTTATTTAAAAGGTAATTCATTACAGACCTAGGTTGCTTTAAAACAATAGCTGAAAAAAAAAATCACACAATTTAAACATAAGAAAAACAACAAACAAGTAGCCTAGTGTGTGTAGGCTGTTCTCAAACGTGTACATTTCCTATTTATGCCATCTATACCCTTAAAGCTATAATTTGGCTAGTAATTAAAATATAGGAGTTTATGCTATTCTTAGCTATCTGTGAAATCCAAAAAAATGATTGGCAAGATGGACTCTGACAACTGAAATGAGTGGTCAGTAAATTTACTGATTATGCAAAAAAAGCTATCATCATAAAAGCCGGTGTATCAGTCTTTTAATTAGGTTGCCATTTTAAGGCTGACTTATTCTATCTAAATTCTGTTTTTATCATGTAATCTAACATGGTTTGCAAATTGCGGATTGCAAACACAGGCAGATTGACAGCTATTTCAATACCGTTGATGCCGGGGGCGCTAGTCCGGTTGTCACTTTGCTGAGGAGGCATAGCTAACTTTGCCTAACAATATTACTTTACCAAAGCCAGCTAACTTTTGAAGAAGTAACCACTGTCACTACAATTTGATCAGCTGCCTGAAACATGGAGAGATGTCCAAATCAAAAAAACATTAACACGATTACAAATAGGATTATCATTACGTTGTCAGAGTGGATAATTGCCTTCAATGGAGCAGTGCAGGTAGGCTAAAATGCTTGTTTACTTGCTAGTGGCTGGCTAGTTAATGTAAAATGATTATAAAGCTGTCATTTGCCTTGCTAGGAGTTAATATTTTGCTATCTTCCTTACCCGTCTTTGGATATTGTGTAATGGCAGACCGCAGATGCAGTGTCAAAGCCGAGAAAACAAAGCTATAACGCAGTAACTTCACTTACTGCGATTTGCCTTGGTATTGGTTTGGATTTTGTAGTTACTGCAATTTTGACACTCTCGTTTCTCTGAAACGGGAAAAAATTGAACCAGGAGACTCTGCCACAAGACAAAACAGTTGTCACAGAGCCCATTTTAAACCATAACTCAATTTTGACCAAATGTGTAGTTACTGCACTTTGCCTTTGGAGGGCAGCATTAATTACTCATGTCGTTCCAAACCTGTAAGATCTTAATTCATCTTCGGAACACAAATTAACATATTTTTGATGAAATCTGAGTGTTTTCTTGACCCCGCATAGACAGCAAGGCAACTGACATGTTCAAGCCCCAGAAAGGTAATAAGGACATCATTAAAATAGTCCATGTGACATCAGTGGTTCAACTGTAATGTAATGAAGATACGAAAATGATTTTTGTGGTCAAGAAAACAAAAATAACAACTTCATTCAACAATTTCTTCTCTTCCGTGTCAGTCTCAGCTCACGCAGGAGCCTGTGTTTATAAAAAAATGCTGTTCTTTTGAACTTTGTTATCAAAGAATATCAATAACATAAATCTAACTAACCTCAGACTTTTGACTATTACTGTAAGCGTTATCATTTAACAATTGCCTACCTTGAAAAAGCAGGCATCACATTCGGAGCGCACCTATGAGGCATTACAATACTGTCGCGCAGTAGTTTTTTTGGACAGAGCTCAGAAATCTGAAATTAAAAGAAGAAAAAACATGCATGACTGAACACCATCACATGTTCTGCAGTTAGATATTTTCTCACCGACATCCGAAAGTGCTTTGGCCTTTCTCCTCTCTTTCATCTCTCTCTCTTCTCCCCTCTGTCGCTTTTGATCACTGCAGGCCCGTTCTTGATGGTTCCTTGGCCCCATTGATTTTGGCTGCGTCTGGCACTGAGGGTGGCAGGGAGCAAAGGAGCTCATCTGCACCCGGTTCGCTCTTTAATTAGAGATTCTCTCAGCCAGTGTTCCTCGGCCTGATGCAACAGGATTTCAATAGAAGGTTTTGCTAAGGAAGCGGAAAAGCTAATTGCTGTCGTGCTCTCACTGTCGGAACTGCCGGCATGAGAAGTGGGGAAAGAGAAGCCCAATTCATCTCTTTTATGTATGACAGTCATAAGACAGAGAAAAATGAGGAGAACAGATGTTAAGAGGTTTGCGGGACATGCTGGGTTTGAAATCTCCTACCTGACCAAAGTAACACTGGAAGTGATCTAAAATGTTAAATGTAGAAAAAAATGACTTGCTATACTTAATATTTTCTTGGGTTTTTGTTTTATATTCTTAGAAAATTGCTTTAAATGCCACTATATGCTGAAATACTCCATTCAGACTGACATTGTTTCATGTTCTGTGCAGCTACAGCTCACATAAAAGCGAGTGAATGAGATACGGATGAGACACCACTTGACTAAGGCAGAAGTGGTTTCTCTAATTTACTCTATGGTTAGTCCCCTGTGCATGTCGTCTCTTCAACTCTGACTGTTGAGCCTATCCAGTAATTACAGTTTTAATTGAAACAATTACCTTGAGTCAGTAAAAAAGACCTCTAAACCTTAAGGACCCTCTCTTCAGCAATCAGAATTACAGCCACCAAGACTCAGGGAACAAACAAAGGCGTGGATTTCACAACCCAGTATCAACGGTATTAGCGGCTTTCTGGACATTTGATTTAAGCCTAAAAGCTCAAGTGAGTTTGATCATGTTGCCAGGACTACAAATCCTGCAGTATTCAGACAAGCAGTAAAAAAAACCTCATGCTTACAACTCGAGCACTGACATCCACAGAGTCAGAAATTCATAAATATGCAGTGTGATCACTGGTGTGGTTCTATGTTTGCACAGACATTAAAAACATACACTGTTGATATACTGACAGAATTAAAATTTAAACATTTTACATTTAACAACTTTTGAGGTGTACAAATGTTTATGGATCCTTTTAGGTTAAGCAATATATGAACAACAAAAGTCACTTTCAAACCAAGCAAGTTTTTGTTGGTTATCTGGGTGAATTTGCATGGTATGCATAATATGTATTTTTATATAAGCAATATCACCCTCGTAGCCATGCAATATGGCTGTATATCGGCACACTATGATTACCTGCAGCCTTGTTACGATATACAGCCATAGTGTGATATTGTGCTTATACAACAGTTTGACGGCACAAGTGTATAAATACATAACAAACAAGAGCATATCTCAAGTTTACAGTTTAACAGCTGAGCCCAAGCCTCTGGTATTAATTCAAAAACGTCACTTTAGAACTAGTAACGAAGGAATGTTGAGTTGCTTCATTGACTGCTTATTGTATTACTTTATTAAAAGCTGACTGTATTATGTAGAATAGTGTATTATGAGAGAGAGATGGACTGAGTGAGTGTGATTACATGAATCTGATACAGCATTTGTTCTTCAGATCAATCTTATATTCACAATAAAACATTATTTTGAATATCCGCTGAGGAAAACAATATCTTTTCATGTGTTAAAAGTGATTTCCGATGACAGTGCTGCTCAGTGCATTTGTTGGCTGCATCTTACAAAGTGTTGTTGAAAGTTAAAAATAACTTCCTTGTTTACAACCCTATTTACTGACTCACTCATAAAAATAGTCTTTTCTAAAAGTGGAAAATTTAACTAAAATCACCATCACGAACACACAACACCATTTCCCAATACTATTTGTTGATTAATGATATTTAATAAACAACAACAGCCATCATAATAGTTGCTAGGTAATTCAGTCAAAAGTACAAGGCTGCACTCTAATATACAGCATTAAATTTACATAAAATATAACCTGATGAGATTTTGCCCTCAGCCAAAACTATTTGCTCTGGAACAAATGATCAATGATACCAAGGAATGCCTGTTAGATTTACCTAAAACTAATTATATCTTGTGTTTAACCACTATAGAGACATTAGAGCCAACAGCAAATTGTAGAATATCTGACAAAAATTTACAGATAATGTACTCACCCCCTTGTCATCCAAGATGTTCATGTCTTTTTCTCTTCAGTCGTAAAGAAAAGAAACTTAAGAAAATAACTTCTATGGTGCCCCGAGTTTGAGCTTCCAAAAGTTTAAATGCGGCTTCAGACAATCCCAAATGCTGTTGTAAATTATCCCAGCCGAGAAAGAAGGGTCTTAAACAATTTTTTTTTTTTTTTTTTTTTTTTTACAAAAACACTCATCTTGTCTTGCTCTGCCTGAACTTTTTGCCAGTTCAAGACAGTTAGGGTATGTCAAAAAACTCCCATCATTTTCTCCCTCAACTTCAAAATCGTCCTACATCGCCGTGTTTAATCTTCTTTGCATGATCACTTTGCAAACACTGGGTAGGTACTTCTGCAGTGATGTAGGATGATTTTGAAATTATTTTTGAAGTTTTGGGAAGAAAATAAGATGGGAGTTTTTTCAACATACCTTAACTGTCTTGAACCAGAAAAAACAAACAAAAAAAAAACAGAGTTTAGGCAAAGCAAGACAAGACGAGCGTTTGAGGTTGAAAAGTAAACAAATTGTAAAAACAAACAAACAAACAAACAAACAAACAAACAGATGATTTCACTAGATAAGACCCTTCTTCTTCCACTGAAATTATTTGCAACCGCATTTGGGATAGTTTGAAGCCACATTTAAACTGCATTTTGGAAGTTCAAACTCAGGGGCACCATAAAAGTCCACTATATGAAGAAAAATCCTGAAAAGTTTTCCTCAAAAAACATTATTTCTTTACTACTGAAGAAAAAAAGACATGAACATCTTGGATGACAAGGGGGTGAGTACATTATCTGTACATTGTTGTTCTGGAAGTGAACTTCTCTTTTAAGGCTGCTCTCTGCGGGTTCATGAGAGCTGAATTGCCGCTGATGCCCTGGAGCTCACATTTCTAAAAACATCAAAGTAAATTTTCATATAGATGTGGCACGGAATATGAATTTGAGACACCGGACACAGGATGAAGAATTTAAAGGGGTCTTTTAATCCAGACTGCACTTGGATCAGCGCAGCGTTAAGAATGCAAATTTTGGGGAATTAAAACAGAAAAGTTCAAGCTTAAAACAACAAGACCAATAAAATGATCTTCGCTACAAATTGAGTATGTGTCTTTTTCCACATTCACAATAACCAGCTAACATAGACAACGGCAGTAGCCTCTCATGCTGGAAAACAAATAGAAATGTAGATGTAATAGTTGTCAACAAATCAAAGCAATCAAACTGAATAAGGCTACACAAATTAAATGAAGAGTACATGGGAAGGAAATTATAAATTAAATTTGTGAGTATCCTTAATACAATACAAAATTATTGCACAATTTAACACTCAGTCAACCTCACATTTATAAATGAGTTCTTATAGAACTTCAAAAATTAATTTGAAGTTTCAAACTTACAGTCCATCAGCAGTCTAGCACAAGAACATGTTAATGCTGACTCGACTTCCCTCTGCACACATTAAGTTTAACAGTCCACTAATAGAGATTATATTATCAAAACTTACGCTTTGGTGGTTATCTTCCCCAAACTGACAATTTCGTCAGCAATCGCTGTCCCTATGCCAAACTACACAGCCATCCGAGTCACCCTATAATTGAGAACGAGTGTATAACTCACTGCATGTGCATATTTCTCTATATTGTGTGATCTAATGGCTTTTAACGATCTCAATCCTCCACCGCATGTGGAACATTTACTCTGCACTGATAACTCGCGCTGCTCATCTGTAGCTCTCGCGACACTTCATGACTCTCACACAGCCGTGTTTCTTAAAGGGCCAGCGTAACATTATGGCAAAAGATGAGAAAGACATGAAAACACACTCTATGTGCAGTACATTCAAACCACGGTGTGAAATAAACCAGTCTTATGTTTGGAACAACAACTTTTCAACCTGGTTACATAGACATTATTTTTTATTAACAAACAGCATATTTGAAGGCTAAACAACTATTAAAACATTCTGTGCCACAAAAACAGTATTATTTATAAAATGATGGATTTGGTCATCAACGATAACAATCGATGTGAGAAATACCGCAAACAGAGTGATACAAACAGTAAAACGGGTGGAGTTACGATATCACTAGAATATCACAGTCTTTTCAGCCAATCAGTTTTGAGGACAAGAAAGAACTGTTGTGTTTATCTGTTAAAAACAGCAACAACATGACGACTATAGGCAATATTTGATGTTTTCATGAAGAGCAGAGCTATCAGGCAATAATGCTGTTCGTTTGCTTAAAGTTCTGCTAAACTTTGTTGCCTTGCCAACATTCAGTTATGTTGTTGGAAATAGCCAACTTTCATCGAAAAGGAATGATTTCTGGTTGCTTTGTTACAGCAAATCATTGTCAGTTTGAGCTGCCTATTACATTGAAGAGATAGCTTTTATTGCTTTTTGCTTTGTTGCCTTGCTCTGGGTTAGTACACCGTGTTAGAGTGAAAAAGTGAAGATGAGGATGGCACACAGTGAACCGTTTCCGCTTCTCTCATGGAATCAAGCTGTGAGTAATAACCTGAAGTGGATGATTACAGAGCGGATCCCATTCATCCATTTAAGTAAAAACAAACAGAGACTGCAAACAATTAAAGAATGGCCTAGGATACAATAAAGCCACTTTCAGTGGTAATTGGAAACAAACTGATCAAACAATGAAGACTAGAGTGTACCTCATCTTTCCTTTCTTTATGTTCATCTGAAGAAATGTAATACTGATGTTGATAAAGATGCAGTTTCTCTTACCCAGTTATCTTAGTAATTATGAGCAGGGAAACTTTTCAAATTACACAGGAGTCTAAATAGCACATGCTTGAATGTTATAGGTGTCGCTTTACAAATTACAGCCTGTTATTAAAGTCCTTCTCCTGTGCAGTCAAATGGAAAGGAGCTCTGAGAGGTAAATTGTTACACAAAGTTACTACAAAAAGAATGATGTTTCTTGCAGTGCGGCTAATTAGGACAAATCCTGAAAGCAAATGCAACGATTTCAGAATAATAGGCTGTCAGGGTTGGCGCATGATGCTACTTAAAGTGGAGGTGCTGGAGTGTTTTACCCCCTTGAGATTCTTGTAAATATAGCAGTATATGTCAGTGTTACTGTTTGAAGCCGTATGCTGTTAAAAATCTTTCTGCGCAGGCTGCAGATTGTCTTTCAAAACTGTATCTTGAAGTAATTTGTAGCAGACAAATCAGGGCTTAGTAACATATGTCTATTCTGACACTACAGCCCAATCCGAACAGATTTTGTTTGAACATCGTGCTAAGAGCAGGTCCAGCAGGCATTAATGCTGATGGTTGTACATTCTGCCCTTGCTGGTGATTCACTGGCTGTTTTCTAGCTGCTGGTATCATGGGGAGGAAATCAGAGCTGACAACGCTTGATGTTGCGAACAGAGGAACTAAATAAAGTGCAGGGTGTCCATTCATTCTGTTCCTGCCAGTGGCACTTCACCATGTCCTTTCACAGTAATGCTGCCACAGACAGAGTTATCACATCCAATATGTTCCCCTTAACCCTTAAGCATACACTGTAACCGATTTTTGTAATTTGAACAGTATTTTACTGTAATATCTACAGTAAGATACTGTAAAATGTATATACAGTATTTTACTGTAAACTGCAAAGGATTATGGGAAAATATATGATCACTACTGTAATTCTCCACTACTGTAAATCCGTTTACAGTAGTGAACTTGCCCGCGAAAAATTGACCAATGGCAAGGGAGATTTTTTTTTCTCCTGTTGAGAGGAAGTGGCGGTAAAAAGGACAAAAGAGAAATGTTGCATCAATAACTCGACAAAAAGGTTAGTATATTATTTCTGTTTTATGAAAAACTGAACAATTTTAATTTGTTTTCACTTGTTAATAGCAAACTAACAATATTCATCGTGTTTTTCATGTCGGTAGCCTTTTTTTTCTGACTGACGGCCGGGGCGCCGCCATAACGGTGAAAACATGGACTGGTGAGTAAATTAAGGTGACCTATATTAGTCGAAATAAACTTTATTTAAACTGAGAAACACGTTTGTATATTCGGCTGCCCTTTAATGCAAGTTAGTTCGTCTGACGAGCCCTTACTCAAGCTTAACAGCAAACTGAGGTGAAATACTGAGGTAAAGTGCGTTAAGCAACACCACTGTTTCTGTGGAGATTTTAAACTGTATTTTCAAGCCCTTCTTTTGTTTGTTATTTTCAAGTTTCTGGTCTGGATGTCGTCTGTAACGTCGGAGCGCGGAGGTGTATTTCGGATCTTCTTCTGTGAATGACTGCCATAGTATCGACGATAACATGAACTGGTAAGCTAATAATGTCAGTAAGCCGAAGTTGACAAACTTAACGTTAGTCACAGAGCAGCATAATATCTTTTAAACGCTGCCTCTTTATAGCTAGCAAGGTAATTCTCTTCAAATGATGTTTAAGTAAGAAATGTGTGTATGAATGTCGTATGTAACTTTATAGACGGTCCCTTCAGTGACAGACGTGACATAAACAGCGCGCTAACATGAAACACTGAGGTAAAGCTGAAACACCGCGGTTAACTGCATCTTTTGTGTTTTATTTTCAAGTTTGTGGTCTCGTGGTCATGTCGTCTGCATCGGAGGTGTATTAGAGTCTTTTCTGGTGATTGCCGTCGTCGCGGTGCAAACAACAGGTGAGCTTCCCCTTTCATCAATTTAACTAAGTTAATGTTAACGTTACTAAATTAGCCACAGGCTGCTGTTCTCCACTGACTTGCAGAACAGGTTAACTTTTTAAAGAGAGTAACGAGCTAGCAATATATTAATATAGCAAGTTTTGCTAATAAATATGGTAAATGCTTATTTTATTAAAAATGTGAATTTTATTACTGTACAGTAGTTGTCTTTTCTGATCATAAACTATAGTAACACTAAAAGGGTGTTGTGACACTGTCTGTTACAGGAGATTTCTCCAAGCACTAACTGGATGCTGACCATCAGATGCAGAATCATCATACAGCTGTCCATTTTACAGACATGCAGAATCAGGTAACCCAAAACACATTTTGTTTTACATTGCATTTACATTCATGCATTTTTCAGATGCTTTTATCCTAAGCAAGTTATATTGTATTTATATTGTTATTTATTGTATTTCGTAAGGTATTCATTTCCTGGGGGGTGTTCCATAAAACAAGTTTACCAAATAAGTCAGGCTTATTTCAGTTAGTCTGACTTATTTTGTGCCAAATCAAGTGACAATAAGTCAGACTAACTGAAATAAGCCTGGCTTATTTGGTAAACTTGTTTTATGGAACACCCCCCGGGAATGTTTTTTATTACCATGTCTTGTCACATCAAGATTGAGTTTGCATGCGCATTAAAATTATTTCTATTAAACCAGCATTTAAACAGCAAAATGCAGCTGCTTCAGGTGTCTTTACCTTACTGTAACCTTTAAATTCATAATAGCAATCTTACCATCTGTCAAATTTAGATTATTGTTACTGTAAAGCAACAAATAGAGATTTTTTTAATCGTAGTAGGCTTATTATATGCACAGACTTTCTAGGAAACACGTTTAGAATGTTTATATGAACAGATTAGTTAGCATTTAGCATGGTCTGTGGCAGACTTTACTAAGTGTCAGGGCAACAAAATTAGATAAACAAGAATGTAATATTAAGTCATTTAAATCATGAAGAAAATATTGTCTTTGTGCTCCATTTAGTAAAAACGGTTTTAAACAAAGCCATGTCTTGCGTCTCTGCACACAGCAGTGTTTAATTACTGAATGAATTTACCTTTTTTAAACACCTTGAATCAGTGATTCACTGGCCCATTCATAAAATTCTTTATAAAAAATTTCAATAAAAAGTTTCTTCAGTTTTTTTTCTTACTACAGCGTTCATATGTAGTATATAATAAAAAAAAAAAAAATGCATACAGCATCAAGTTCGACAGTTGAGGCAAATTCTATAAAAACTGCTTTAAAAAAATCTTTTTTTTTTCTTGTGCTTGCAGGTTCGTTCAGACAGTCAATCTTTGTGGCAGCAAATGCATTGACAGTCACAGATCAGATGGACTTCTGGAAAGAGGGTGCAAACAACAAGCATCAGCCTGAATTCCATTCTGCTGTTTCTCATCAGAGAGCTTGTCAACTTTGACTCAAAATTACTAAAATTTAACACAACACAAACTCATTTTTACTGTATGATTTTATTTTATTTACACTACCAGACAAAGCTTTTGAACAGTAAGATTTTAAATGTTTTTAAAGTAGGTCTCTTCTGCTCACTAAGCCTGTATTTATTTGATCCAAAGTACAGCAAAAACAGTACACTTTTGAGCCGTTTTCTTTTTGAATATATTTTAAAATGTCATTAATTCAAAGCTGAATTTTTAGGATCATTACTGCAGTCACATGATCCTTCAGTAATCATTCTAATTATCAGATTTTCTGCTCAAAAACTATTATTATGATGTTGCTGAGATTAATATAATGCTAAAAACAGTGAAGTAGATTTTTTTCAGGTTTCTTTGATGAATAGAAGGTTCAGATAAACAGCATTTATCTGAAATAGAAATAGTTTGTAACATTATGAATGTCTTTATCATCACTTTTAATCAATTTAAGTCATCCTTGCTAAATAATATCTTTCTATTCATCAAAGAATCCTGAAAAATTTAAAAATTAAATAAAATATGTTTATCAGCATACTAGAATGATTTCTGAAGGATCATGTGATACTGAAGACGAGTAATGATGCTGAAAATTTAGCTTTGATCAAAGGAATAAATTAAATTGTAAAATATATTCAAATAGCAGTTCATTTATATAATTTATCACAATTGTATTGCTTTTGCTGTAATTTGGATCAAATGAATGCAGGCTTGGTGTGCAGAAGAGAATTCTTTAAAAAAATCTTAGTGTTCAAAAACTTTTGACTGGTAGTGTACTTACTTATTTTTGCTTTTCAGTATGTGTATGTTTGCCATGATACAAAGTCTCCAGGGGACTGTGGTGATGCCCTTTTTTCTGCTGTATCCTAGAGGTCAACATTTGTAATTTGTACTTTTAAAAAGAAAATGTTCAACAAATAAAAAGAATATTATCAGAACTAATGCTTATGAGTTATTGTGATTTTTATGGGGTTGGGGTGGTAAAAATCTTAAAATACAGTGCTAAACGACAATTGGATTGTTTTTACAGGTAAAAAAAAGTTTAAAATAAATGAAAATAAACTCTATAGTACTGATACTGTAATTGAAAATACAGTAAAAATACTGTAATTGAAGATACAGTAAAACACTGTAAATGAAATTACAATAAAAATACTGTAAATGAAATTACAGTAAAGGTCTTTTAGTACTGTAAATGCACTTACAGTAATAATACTGTAAACATTTTTACAGTAACTTACTGGCATCCAGCTGCCAGTAAGTTACTGTAAAATTTACAGCAAACTTTTTACAGTGTACAGATATTACTCCTGTAAGATTGCTTGGAGAGTTTAAATTCATTATCTTCAAAATGTTGCAGTGATTATAAAAGATAATTATGTTAGACTGATGATATTTATGTGGCAGAAGCGTGGAAGTAATCCCACTTGAGTCTAGGTTGTATAAAATACAAGATTGACGTTAATGAAACATTTCCTCTGTAAGCAACAGATGTGTGAATTAATTTATTTATTTAATTGATGTCCATGAAACTCTCAACAGAATGAATAAATCTTCTACACTACTATAAAAAACATTTGGTGTCAGCAAGATCAATTCAGTAAGGATACATTAAAATAATTGAAAGTGACAGTGAATACATTACATTATTTCAAATAAATGCTGTTCTTTTGAACTTCCTGTTTATCTGGAATGTTGTGGTCATCTTAGTGAGGACTGGCTAATAGAATAGCTTTGACTCATCTTGAATGTTGAGCCCTCCAGAGGTCGATTTGTTGGATTCTTACATCCTCAAAGAAAAATAACCATTATAGAATTGACTGTTATGCCTTGTGAGGCATAAATTACTGTAATTTCTTTCTTGGGAGTGTACTGTAATGGTTTCTTTTCTGAAATAAGGCAGCATCAGTGACGTTTGCAGCCAACAAATGCGACCTCTGGAGGGCACAGTCTTCACAATGAGGCACACAAACAACCGACAAGACTGAACTGAAACAGGGCTATAAATACACAGTAAATGAGGAACTAAACAAGACACAGGTGAGTAACTTAGGAGACAAATAAAAACACAGGAAAATGAATGCTGACAAAAAAGAGCCTGTGAAATGATTCAAACAAAAAGACTTTGGAAAACACTATTATCATCAACATCAAGAATCCCAAAATGGGAAATCAGAATCACTTTTACATGGTGTTTGCATATAAATGTGTCTTAGCAGTGTGTGGAAACAGCTACCCTACAATGATAAAAATCCATTTACTTCTTTTTTAATCCCCAAAAAATCTAAACAGTCTTAATTATCAAGATTTTCTGAGCAGTATGACATTGTATTTTCATATTTCCGCCCTCAGCCAGTTGTATGCTGTCCTTTATTTTCTCTGTGCTCAAGCAGCTGTAGTGACAATAGTCTTGTAAGCAATGCAAAAGTTTTGAAGTTGGATATAAAAGTGATCATAAGAGTCTTAATTTTCTCCTGACATCAGAGCCACTGAAGACGCAGCGTATTAGTTGTTTTTGATGGTAAATTGCCAAAAAATACAGAAAAATGGAAGAGAGGAGTGGGGTGAGCAGTAGATTATTAGTATTTAAAGAGACATGTATCGACACAAGTCACTGTTTTAGACCGGGTGTTGTTTTACATGACTGCTGAAGAATTTTACCCAGGTATTTTGCAGACATTCATGAAGACCTTAAAGGGGTCATATGATGTTGCTAAAAAGAACATTATTTTGTGAATTTGTTGTAATGCAATGTGTTTATGCAGTTTGAGTTTCAAAAAACATATTATTTTCAACATTATTGTTGCTCCTCTCTGCCCTGCCTTTCTGAAACACTTAGACTTTTACAAACCTCATCATTGATGGAAAACGAGTTGTTCTCTGATTGGCCAGCTATACGGTGCGTTGTGATTGGCTGAATATCTCAAGCGTGTGAAGGAAATTATACGCCCCTTATCATGTTGTGATGCCATTTCTCAGCGCAACGAGACAGAAACAATTAAATCCATTATAAATGAGGCATTTGTTGCATCCAGTGGGGACATAACTACTGATTATAATGACTCATACTTTCTTTTTACGTGCTGCATTGCGTCGCATTTGAGATCATAGAACAAGAAACAACAATCACTACTCTACACTACAGATTCTCCGACCAGGATTTTTGCAGCCGATACTGAGTACCGATTTCGTGTCATGGTGATCGGCAGATTCCGATGCTTTGAGCTTTATATTACTGACATGTAATTTCTCTGATCAGCATATATCTTTTTTTTTCAGATATAGTATTACTATATATGTTACTTTTGTTATATTTTTTACATTTTTATAAGTAATTATGTAATATATGTAATGTAATGTAACTATTGTTTTAACAGAGTAATAAATAATCACTCAATATACAGTGAACATTGTAATATGCCTAAATAAATTGGGTTAAAGGTGTGTAATTACTTCCAGGGTATTGTGCATGGCAAACGTAGTTCCAGACAGCTCTTGACCACATTACATGTCTATATCACTTCACCACATACTGTAATTTTAGTTATTTAAAGCTCCTTACAGCCTAAAACGGCAAAATAACCAAAACCCACAACAACACTGGCCAAACTAAATACTAAAAACTAAATAAAAATGACAGATTATTTCCATCTTTTAGCCACAAAATTACTTTTAATTATGTACGGAAAGCACATACTCTATTTCTCCCACTCTCTCCCTTACAGACGCACACAAATACAGTTTGCACACACATTAGCATACGCGCTAATGTTGTTAGCCCTGCTCTGACATTTCTCACAAGCGAGGTTACAACGGCGCTGTTCCTGAAGAAAATTAACTTAAAGTTTTACCTTTAGTAGAGACGGTGCTGCAGCCGATCAGTTTAAAGAGATGCACAGACTCAGAGAGGTAATTTACCAGCCTAATCTCTCTCTCTCTTTCTACTTCTCGCGGCTGCTCATTTGGCTACAGCTGAGTTTAGTGAGTACCAATCGAATCATAAAACACACTGGGTCTCCACAACATGGCGGCTGCAACACTACTACAGCCGCTAAAAGTTATGCCTTCTTTCTTTCCATATACATATAGGTGGTGTTATGCTTATCTACTATTGTGTATCCTAAAAATATATTGTGCTATTTTACTCAATATGATATTATTTTACTTAAACAATATTATTTTACTTAAACAAATGATGTATGGCTATAACAGTAATCAATATCTATCAAAATGCTGAGTATCACAATACTAGAAGTCTCAATACAGATTAAACTGCATTAACACAGGCTAAAATGCAGGTGCTTTCTATAGGGCAGCACCGGTGGTTTCCACTGGAAATTACCAGTGAACTTAAAATGAACCAGTGAACTTTGGGTGACGTCCAACATATGACAGATACATGTAAACAGGTTTGATAAATGAATTAAAGGGACCACCTCCAACTGATTGGAGACCCCTTGGACCGCCTCCAACCAATTGGAGGCGGCGGAATAAACTTACTTTTTAAAAATGGCTGACTCAACCAAAAACCACCATTAAAAATGGGCCAGGTGGGGCAATAAATAATTGTGGCGAACCGGACAAGCATAGCCAATAAAAAACCGGAACTACCAAGTTTGGGTAGCGAAGATGGGTATAAGTATGGACACCCCGACAGACAAAGGCTAGATGCGGGACCGTTATCTCGGCTTTGTTGTACTGTTCAATAAAGTCTTATTTTGACTTCTGGAACTCTGTTTTTTGAGCTTTTTTGACTTCATTGAGAGAATTCATCATCTTTGCTCCACAACATAACAATTGGCGACCACGAAGGGACTGGATTGAGGTCCGGCTTCGACGAGAGCCGTCGCGGGTGGAAGGCCTGGCTGACACGCAAACAAACCAAAAAGGCGCCAAAAAATAAGGTAAGCAGTTTTGCTTATAATTTGATAAAAGGATTGTTTGCGTGTTCTGCTAAGGCTAAAACCTGAGATGGTAATCTGAGATAAAGGGCTTCACCAGAATAAAAAAGATTTAAAAGTATTGAAGTAAAGTTAACTGAGCATAAAAAGTAAATGTAAAGTGAACATAAATTAAAGAGTTCCAGATTTCAAAAGCGCGCAGGCGGAAAGGCTGATAAAAGAGATTTGTGTGCATAAGAGGTGCACGGTGCCCAAGAGGGGCATAAAAATCCCGTAAGGGCGACTTCCTAAGTGGGGGTGCCAAGGGGTACCAGGGAGCCGCTCAGAGGTCGATTGAGCGTGGCCCTGGTGGGCTCCCATGACGGAAGGGTCGCATAGACGGGTGTCTGCAGACTAGAAGAAGTTGAACCGTTAGTCTTTATCTGTTGTATGTCAAGAGCTCTCTGTGTGTGTGTTGATGCGTTGAAGCGTTGAAATATTTTACTAACCATTAACCACGCTGACTGGTTTGCGCTGTGTATGTTATATATGTTTTGTGTAAATGTTTTATGGTTGAAAAAGGAATGAACAATCAAGTGTAATTACAAAAATAGTAAAAGTAAAATAAATACATTGAATGGAAAATAAAGAATACATAAAGAGAATTATAAGAGTTGAAAGAACAAAAAACACTCCAAAGAATTGGCTTTGTCGGTTATTTGGACATCATCCAAGTTGCCGACGTTGTGATCCAAATTGTGAAACTCAATTACTGATAAAGAAAAGATAAGCACTGATTGATTTTTCATTCCTCAAGAGAGAGAGAAAGGAAGGCAAGTTGGTTTCTCTTTCTCTGTGTGCGTGAGCAAAGGTGGGGGTTCTTGCGTGAGTGAGCAGAGGAGGAACCTTGTGTGTGTAACCTGAGCGCGTATCAGAGAGAGCAAGAGTGGGGGCAAGTGTGTGTGAGCTGAGTGAGTAAGGGAGCCCTGTTAAAACCGAAAATAAGGGAGAGAGAAAGGGAGAGACATCTGATAGATAATTTTTGTGCCTGTCCCATTCAAAGCAGAGTAAAATGTACCAGTTTAATGAATATTATGATGAATCAGATGGACATTTGAATGCAAAAGAACACCAAGCATTTCTGGAGACCTTAGCAAGAACAAGAGGCCTCCATAATCATTTTTGGTTAGAATCACAGTTTCTTGAATTGAATGGGCAGGTACAAAGATTGACAGAAGGCAGAAAAAATAATTTTCTTTGGAAACTGACTAGAATAGTGAACCTAGAAGAGATAACATTTGAATGGCCATTAATACCCTGGGAGGAAATTGTTCGTAAGAATATCACACTTAGACAATTGATAGGTAAATTGGAAAATCTTTGCACTCCAGTATCTTCACAACTGGAAGCTGCATTAAATGTAGTAGAAATCCCCATTGACCCAGTGGTAGCACCTTACCTAAGGCGCAATTTGGAGGGCGTGTGCCCACAGGGTGTTGTGGGAAACACAATCCTCAGCAACATTCGTCTCAGATTGACAGCTGTCACACGACAAGTAACCTGGACATCTAGAGTTTTGGTCCGGGCAGATGAGGCAGGAAATACTGTGCCAATGTGTGGGACAGGAACAACATTGAGACGTCTGTTGGTGACGATTGTACTAAAAAGTGATCCCCAATACGTACAGCGTATGTGGTTGGAAATCCACAAAGATCGTGAGAGAGCAGAAGTGCAGCAACAAGAGATAGTCCGATCAGTGGCTAGCCAATTCATGTAGAAAGGAGACAATGGAAAACAAAGAAGCAGTAAATGAAGAGAAGAAAAGGAGGGGTAAAAGGGGTAGACGAATTTTATCAAAACAAGATAAAAGACTATTAATTGACTATATGGAGCCATTAGCTCCCTATTTTTGCACAAAAGATGAATTAAATATCAGTGTATCAAGGACAGAAGGGTTTTGCATAAGGTTAACCCCATTTCTCACTTACTCAATTTGGGCAGGAGGAGTGACGGCTACAGGTCGCAAATTTCATGCAGGGAGACTGTGGAGTTTTGAGGCATTCAGCTTGGGGGACAGCATCATCTGGACAAAAAGCAATTTTCTGAAGGAAGAACCAAAGGGCCTTGTGTTACCCTTCAATTTATTGACAAGAAAACATATAGTGATCATTTTAAAGTATCTGAGACGATCCGATCAGATCTCACAAAAAGTGATAAAATATCACTTCTAAATTCTTAAAATGTCAAATCCAGCAGAGTTATTGGCCTCTAAAAATCCAGCCTGTAAAGAAGTGATAAGGGAACTCTCAAAGAAATGGGCAGATAGAACAAAGAAGTTGACAACTAAATGGCCACCAGAAGGCACGTTTGATGTAGCGATGTGTAAAGAAATGGAGGTCTTAATAAAAAATCACAAAGCCTCTGACAAATCTGTAAAGAGAGAAAAGAAAAGAGAACAAGAATTAGGGGTACTTACTTTGTTTAAACAATATGGGATGAAATTATTAAAATGGGAAAAGCAGGAAAAAGAAACTAAAAGTAATGAAACAAAAGAAGAAAGGCCACCTCCATATGCTCCTTCCTGCAACCAGGTTGTGAACCAAATGCCTCTAGTACAGGGAAAAATAGATATAAAGGGGCCAATAGAATTTGAAGGGTATGTACAAGATAATATTGAAACTGAAGATGATCAACAAAGCAACAAGGAGGAGTTGAGAAGAGAGGCAGATGACGGGAGAGAGAGAGACTCATACACAGACTTGGGGGAGGGATTAACATCATTTGAACACAGAGCTTCAACACCAGCGCTACATCCAAACCTAAGGGAAGGAGTGAGAACAACCCACGAGGCGGAGTCAAGACTCAAGAGAGGAGGGGCCAGACAACACAGAGAAGAGGGGAAAACAGGTGGGCCACACTCATACCAACACTTGACAAAAATGCTAAAAGAATTGGAAGACCAATACAGATATGAGACACCAGCTTCTGAGGACTTGGGCAGCTGCCAAACAGAGGGGCCTGAAGTTGAAGCTGAAGACACAGCAGCACCTCCTGATTCCATCCTGGAAGCTCTGGATGAGATGGAGGAAAGAACCAACAAAACAAGGGAAAGGATTCAAGATTCACTTGATGCACTGAGACAGCAACTGAGTAAGTCAGAAGCCGAATGTGAGCCACTGCTGTCTCATCCAAGTCCCCATGACTACGTCCATCGAAAGAAATACAAGCAAGTATCAGGGACATTGCTTTTGCAAGACATCAAATACCCTGATGATCTATTTCAGATTCCTCAGCTGCAGAGACAGAGAGCAGGAGGGGAACACAGACCAGTAAGGCTGTCAAAGAGAAGTGGGGCCCCAAGCACTGAATGCCCAATCCTCATCAAGCAAGGCCACGCCCAGTATATACCTTGGGCAAGTCAAGACCTAGATACCTTGGTTTCACGTCTACCAGACATTCATGAAGGTGCTGGAAAGTGGATCAGGACATTTGAAGAAGAAACAACTGGAAAACTTCTGGCCCTGGGTGACATCAAGGCACTGCTTGCCAAGTGTCTGGGGGCCTCCAAGATGAACGATGTTCTCAAGCAATCTGGCCTCCTGCAAGCAGTAGACAGGCCTCAAGCAGATGGAGTCTCCTTTGACAAACATCGTCGTGACATATGGAAGACATTGAGAACTGAGTATCCCATGCAGACTGATCCTGGCTTTCTGAAGGGGGAGCCAATGGGAGAAGCTGAGAACCCAACGACTTATATCCAGAAACAGCTAAGACGTTGGAAAGAGGAGCTGGAGAGAGATCCAGAATACGACAAGGTACTGACAGCACTCTTTAGGACCGCCATTGTGGAAGCCATGCCTGCAGCAGTGAAAGCAAAGCTGGAGGACGTGGTTGGTCTGAACTCCAAGACACACAAGGAGTTCAGAGACCATGTGGTCCATGCTGTGGAACAGTACAGAAAGCAAGAATTGAAAATGAAGAACCAAGAAAAGGAGCTCCAAAGGAAGCTGACTCAGCTGCAGCTTGAGGAACTGCTCAACAAGAAGAAGAAGGTACAGGCAGTGCAAAAAGAAGAATCACCGGCAGTAATGGCGCCTGTTAATGCCCCAGCGCCAGCCAATCCATCCCCAGCAGTGAATGTGCATGCACCAGTAAACCAGACCATGGCAGCACAACCAATACCTGCTGGACCAGTCAGTTCACCACAAGGCCCAGCACCAGTTGTCATATACTTCAAGCCAGAACAGTCAAACAACAGAAACTGGAACAGACAACAGCAACAAGGTGGACGTGGCAGAGGGAGATTCAACAACAATCAGCAAAGAGGTGGTGGCCCACCAGGAGTGTGTTGGGGATGTAACCAACCTGGACACAACAGAAGAGACTGCCCCATCAACCCTTGGCAACAAAACCAGCCCATGGCCCCAGGAGTCAACTATGGACAGCAACAAGTGCAAGCTCAAGCCCAAGGCCCAGTTAACCCATGGCGTGGGCCTGACCAAGGCTACTAGGGCTGCCCAGAGAATCCTACGGGGAGGAGTCAACTTCCAATGATAACATATGATGCTGATCAAGAACCAATGCTGCAAGTCAAAATAGAAGGAAAACCCATTTCTTTGCTTCTTGATACAGGGGCCACATTCTCATGCTTAAATCCAATGTATGCCTCACACCTCCCCATGTCTGGAAAATATATGAAGACAGTAGGATTCTCGGGGATAACACAACTACTTCCCATGACGGCCCCTGTAAGCATAAGCCTGAAAGACACTGAAATAAGAATACCAATCTTAGTCTCAGAACACACACCTGTTAATTTGTTAGGAAGAGATGCCATATGTAAGCTAAAGATGCAGATATTATGCACCCCAGACGGAATTTATATAGATGAACGGGCAATCACACAAATGAATGTCTCTGTATTTCAACAAACACAAGAGCCATGTGCTAACATGTATTGGTTAGGTGATCTAGAACAGAATGTAGAAGAAACACTTAGCAAATGGGGAAGGTATATAAGGGAACAGCTTTATGAACCAAGTCTACCAAAAACTGAATTTCATTGTACGATGAAGTATGATGAAAACAAAAACCCAGACTTTGAAAAAAGATGGTTAACAGACACAAAGGGGTTAAAAATTCCTATGATCTCACAATGTATAGTAATAGGACCAAAAGGAGCAGCTCTACAGGTAGACAGGGAAAAATTCATTGATGAATGGTTTGAGGTGCCAGATTCAGTTCCCCATGTTACTTTGTATGTAAATAAGGACTGTGCATCCAAAGATTTAGGCCCCATGATGAAAGAAGCAGAAGAAAGTAAGTGGGAGCTCACAGAAAATCCTCTAATTCTCCAATCAGCAGATAAAACATATATCAAAATTTTGTGTGCTACCCCAATGATGGGTACCCCCAGAATAGTTGTAAATACAAAAACTGATTTACCACATCAAGACAATCAGACAAAGCAGGCTGAGTTATTAAAAGAAATGGAGAAACAAGTACCACCTGAGTTGTGGTCCCAACATGACACTGATGTGGGGTTAGTAAAATCAGCTAATCCAGTTAGAATAACACTTAGGTCTGGAGCTAAAATGCCAAGAAAATTGCAATACCCTTTGAAACAAGAGGCAGAAATAGGGATTAAAAAGACCATTGAGGGATTGATTAAATCAGGGGTGCTTGTTGAAACCACTAGTTATTGTAATACCCCAATATTGCCAGTAGCTAAGGCAGATAAATCAAAATGGCGCTTGGTGCATGACTTGAGAGCAGTGAATGAGGTAGTGGAAGACTGGCCTGCAGAAGTTCCAAATCCACACACGCTACTAACCAATGTTCCATCTGCTGCTAACTATTACACTGTAATTGATCTTTGTTCCGCCTTTTTCAGTGTTCCCTTAGCAGAAGAGAGCAGACCTTTGTTTGCATTCACCTACCAAGGTAAAAAACTCACCTACACACGCTTACCACAAGGCTTTAAACACAGTCCTCATGTCTATAACCAAATTTTAAAAGAGGACCTGAGTGATCTAAGGCTGGACAGCACGTTAATACAGTACGTAGATGATTTATTAGTTTGTTCTATGACTTTAGAACAGTGTCACCAAGACTCAATTAAAGTATTGACTAAACTGGCTGAGGGGGGACACAAGGCCTCTAAAGAAAAACTGCAGTATTGCTTACCACAAGTTGAATACTTAGGACGTACAATCTCACATGGGATGAAAGCAGTTTCACCCAGTCAGCTAGAAGGTATCAGTAAAGCACCCAAACCTCAAACAGTAGGGCAGATGATGACTTTCTTAGGGATGACAGGATTTAGTGCAGACTGGATTGAAGACTATGCCATCAAAACAGCTCCCTTAAGATCTCTAATGAAACAAGTGGGCCATCAAAATCTTAGAGCACTCCTAGTATGGACAACTGATGCACTAGTAGCCTTTGAATCACTGAAAAAAGAGTTACAAAATGCTCCTGCCTTGACCATGCCAATGTATGACAGACCATTCCATTTGTATGTTGCTAACCGAAAAGATGGTTATGCATCTGCAGTACTAATGCAGGAAACATGTAGCGGAAGAAAGAAACAGCCAATTGCCTATTATAGCACTAAATTGGACAGTGTAGCTGAAGGTTATCCGCCATGTTATCAACAAGGGTTGGCTGCAGTCTATTTTGCATATGAAAAAGCATCTACAATAACTATGGGCTACCCAGTCACAATATATACACACCACAAAGTAGCAGAGCTATTGGAGCAGGGAAAATTCGTCCTGACTCCATCCAGGTGTATAGCATACTCAACATTGCTGACCTTTCCAGACATTACAATAAAAAGATGCACAACAGTTAACCCAGCCAATTTCATACCATTACAAGATGAAGGCACACCACATGAATGTATAGCTGACTCTTTAGCATTTACTAGACTGAGGCCAGATTTAGAATCAACACCAATTACAGATACACATGCTGATTATTTTGTGGATGGTTCATGTTTCAGAGACCATTTGGGTAATCATGCTGGCTTTGCTATTGTTAAACGTGTTGATAATGATTTTGTCCCAGTTGTGGTGCAGCATTGTGAACAACCATGCTCAGCACAACTGGCAGAGCTGAAGGCTCTTACTGAGGCCTGTAAGCTAGCCAAAGATTTAACTGTAAATATTTACACAGATTCTGCATATGCCCACGGCGTTTGCCATCTTTTTGGAGCAGTGTGGAAGCAAAGAGGCTTTAAGAAAAGTGACGGCACGCCAGTCCAGCATGGTAACCAGATAATTGATTTAATATCAGCTATGATGTATCCAAAGAGGTTGGCCATCATCAAGTGTCAGGCACACAAAAAAGGTAATGATTTTGTAATTAAGGGCAACAATGCAGCAGACCAATATGCTAGACAAGCTTCTGGCTGTCAAACAGCAATAATGGCTCCTTCTATTTTGATTCAACCTCAACCACAATTGGCAGATGTTACACGTATGCAACAACAAGCTACACCATATGAAATTAGTGTGTGGCAACAAAGAGGGGCAACAAGAGATGCAAACGGACTTTGGAGGTCTCATGAAGGCCACATGATTGCTCCTACACCATTGCTTACAATCCTGATCTCTGACGCGCATGGTTTTGACCATTGCGCGAGGGGGGAAGTGATTAGAAAAATAAAGCGACAAGGTTATTGGTCGCCTTATTTACAAGCAATGGTGGACGAGTATCTATCCGAATGCGAAGTTTGTGCCCAAAATAATATTAGAAAAGGAACATCGGCTCCAATTGGTCACATACCAGTCCCAGAGGGTCCATTCAAGCATCTTGTAATGGACTATGCAGACATGATAAAAACAGTCAGAGGAAAAAGATACTTACTGGTAATAATTGATAGATTTAGCAGATGGATAGAAGCAGTCCCATCAGCAGATCAAGGAGCCCAAACAGTGATTAAATTTCTGACAAGAGAAGTAATTCCTAGATTTGGTATACCATCCCAGATCAGTTCAGACAATGGGTCAGCTTTCATTCAAAGAACAGTAAAGACAGTAATACAACAACTAAGGATAAAACAAAGACTTGGATGCGTTTATAGACCACAATCTCAAGGAATAGTTGAACGGGCGAACTCGACTTTAAAGACAAAATTAAACAAGATTTGTGCTGATACAAAGTTGAACTGGGTAGATGCTTTACCACTAGCGTTAATGAGCTACCGTATGCAAACCAATAGGGTAACAAACTTGACTCCACATGAAATGCTGACTGGCAGACCAATGCCAGTCCCGTATTTGAGGGGCCCATACGAAGGACCGCCTCTTGAACAATTACAGATGGAATTGAGAGCATATATGAAACAATTGACAGCCATTCATGAAGCCATTAATGCTCAAGAGCAGAGCAGAGCCCCAAGGGAGGAAGAAGAAACTCCCTGCTCTATACAACCTGGTGATAGAGTATATTTGAGAGTGTTTAGGCGTAGATGGAATGAACCAAGAAGAGAAGGTCCCTATACTGTTGTAAGAGCAACTCCAACTGCAGTACAGGTAGAGGGAAGCACAACCTGGTATCATTTAAACCATTGCACTAGAGTGCCCAGACTAAGACCTAGACGGCGAGAAGAGCAACCAGAAATTGATGATGAGGGTGATGAAGAAGAAATAGAACCCCCAGAAAGAGAACAGACCCCTGAAGCCCATGATTCTGAGGAAAGGGAAGAGAGTAATATTGATGCACCTCATTTTAGGGGAGCAGAGCAAGCTGAAACAGGAGAACTGTCTGAAGATGAAATGCTACCTGCTGACACTGAACAAGAAGGTCAGGGAGAGACTGATCCTGGTCCTAGTGCTGATATACCTGCTGAAGCAATTGCCCAAGATACAGGGCAGCCCAGAGGCCCCACTGAGTCAAGACCCTCTACTAGTGCCCAATCCAGATATCAACCTGATGAATTTCTCACACTTGATTCAGCCACCATTGCTGACCTATTCTCCTGATGTGATTGAAGAAATAGCAGGTATTTATGCAAACAAACATGTTAGAAAAAGGTCAGTGGAAGGGTTTCATGATAATGAAAATGAAACCTTAGTCTATGATATAGAAACATACTTACAAAAAGAAGGGCTGTTAGATGCAGCCTATCACAATGAATGGTTCAAATGGGCAGAATACACAGCAAAAGAAGCAGGAATGATTAATTGTGTACTTTGTTCCCCATCTCCCCTTAAAAAACTTGTGGTTGTTCCAAGCCCATATGATTACAGACACTGTGGTAGATTTTACTCAAATTACTGTGACAATGTCACTAGGAGGATGTATCCTTATTGCCCATCAGAATGTTTGACCATGCTTGGGAACAAAGACTTCCATCAGTTCTACAAACAGCCAGGGTGGGGAGATGAGTGTCAAAGAATGGATATAAGAATTGACATTAAGAAAAGAGAAACCCCAGTTGCTTATATGATTGATCGCACATTAGAATATGAGTGTTTCAACAAATCAAAAGGGAATCATGATGTGGGAAAGTTTAGAGGGAATTGCGCCATAATTTGGCATCTAGACCAAGATATGTACTATGACTCAAGTGTACTAAAATCATTCAGTTTGATTTATGCCACAGCTACTGTAAAGACGAACATGACAATCATAAAGGTTAAAGACAATTGTACAGAAGCAACTATTAGTTTTCCACAGATTCGTGCTATGGAAGATCAGACAGAAGCAGTAGCAGACTATTATTGGGTATGTGGGGGAAAAAGACTGAGGGCAACACTACCAAAAGATTGGAAAGGCACTTGTGCCAGAGTAAGATTGTTACAAGGGGTAACAATGATTGGGGGTAACTTAACTGAAATAATACAGCCCCAGCCAAAAAGACACAGAGTAAAAAGAGCCTATGAAACAGATCCAAATGTATACATAGATTCAATTGGCCAACCAAGAGGAATTCCACAAAAATATAAAGCTAGAGACGAAGTAAAGTCTGGATTTGAATCCATATTTGTGTGGATAACCCCAAATAAGAATTCAGAATGGATAAACTATATCTATTACAATCAGCAAAGATTTATTAATTACACTGATGATGCACTAAAAGCTCTGGGAGAGCAATTGGGACCTACAAGTAAAATGGCCTGGCAAAACAGACAAGCTCTGAACTGGCTTCTTGCTGACCGAGGTGGGATCTGTGTAATGTTTGGAGCTGATTGTTGCACTTATATCCCAAATAATACAGCCCCAGATGGATCTTTCACCAAAGCTATGGAGAAACTCAAAAACCTGAGAGACGAGGTGACCGAGAATGCTGGAACAGACTTACATACTTGGGACTGGTTTGACTCACTATTTGGGGCTTGGGGTGAATGGTTAACTAAAGTGGGAATCATTATGGCCGTTTCTGTTGTTGTGTTTCTTTTGTTATTCTGTTGTGTTGTGCCTTTTCTCAGATCAATGCTGGCCAATGCTGCAGCCAAACAGATGATCAATGTGTCAGTAAGACCAACAGGAGTTGACATTGGATGCACCAGTGTGCATACAGTGGGACCTGGACTGGATGAGCTGGATGAAATTGTGTAATCCTGAAAAAACAACAAGGTGGTAGGGAAGGGGTGCCATTTATTTTCATTTTTTATTTTTCACTGTATTGTAATCTTTGACAGAAAGGGAGTAAGTATTTTCTCTGTATTTCTTTTTTTACATTATGTAGTGTTTCTAGAATGGGTGGATAGAGTAGGTAGGAAGTTAGAGAGTTTTATGTATTTTACTTTGGCTTATGCCCCTTCCTGAAGTTATTCAATTTGTTTTTCAAATATATTACTGAATCATTTATTAATTGCATAAATCAAATGTAAAATGTGATTATTTTTTGGAAAGATAGGGGACGACGAAGGTTTTAAGCAGGACATTGTCCGTGGTACGAGACAATGCAACAAGACAAAGGGGACGACTAAGAAAGATTTTATTTTCTATCTATTACTTTAAAATGTATTTGTCATTTACTATCTATAATCAGTATATAGTCTGTTTTTCATGACGCTGGAAGAGTAAAACGAAGAGAGGGATCGACGAGCACCTCAGTGCTTAGCAACAAGAGTAGATTCGACTGGAGGTTTAAAAACCCACCATCTACTCCAACACCAGATAGTGCTGGAAGGCAACAAGATCTGCCTGAAAGCTCCTCTGGCAGCGATGGACTATGCAGCCAGATAGCGCTCTAGGCTACCGGAAATGCCTGGAGTTCCTCTGGCACCGTGGGATGATCCAGTGCACATTTTACAGCATATCTCTGTCCTATTGATATTAATTTTCATTTATATAATCATTTAAGTAATCAATTATGTATTCTACATAACCATGACAACCATGGGCAAGGCTAAGACATACCACGCACATGCTTTGACACACATTGTTGAATTCATTGTTATCTGACCCCCAGGATTGTATAGGTAGGGAAGCAGATTCTTTTACTCTTTCCTAGTCAATTGTGGGAAGAGATGTTTGGGTCTGACTTCCTCCAGAGTGCAGCATTATGAAGAAGCCATTTGGTAAAGAGGAACTGACGGGCCGTTAGTGGTCCAACGAAGGATAGAAGAAAGAGGCGGACTCATGGTGTTGCACTCTGGGTAAAAGGTTTAGTGGTGAGACTTGGTAAAGTCTCAGAGGGGGGAATTATATTGTGTATCCTAAAAATATATTGTGCTATTTTACTCAATATGATATTATTTTACTTAAACAATATTATTTTACTTAAACAAATGATGTATGGCTATAACAGTAATCAATATCTATCAAAATGCTGAGTATCACAATACTAGAAGTCTCAATACAGATTAAACTGCATTAACACAGGCTAAAATGCAGGTGCTTTCTATAGGGCAGCACCGGTGGTTTCCACTGGAAATTACCAGTGAACTTAAAATGAACCAGTGAACTTTGGGTGACGTCCAACATATGACAGATACATGTAAACAGGTTTGATAAATGAATTAAAGGGACCACCTCCAACTGATTGGAGACCCCTTGGACCGCCTCCAACCAATTGGAGGCGGCGGAATAAACTTACTTTTTAAAAATGGCTGACTCAACCAAAAACCACCATTAAAAATGGGCCAGGTGGGGCAATAAATAATTGTGGCGAACCGGACAAGCATAGCCAATAAAAAACCGGAACTACCAAGTTTGGGTAGCGAAGATGGGTATAAGTATGGACACCCCGACAGACAAAGGCTAGATGCGGGACCGTTATCTCGGCTTTGTTGTACTGTTCAATAAAGTCTTATTTTGACTTCTGGAACTCTGTTTTTTGAGCTTTTTTGACTTCATTGAGAGAATTCATCATCTTTGCTCCACAACACTACTCACCCCGTGATGTGGACAAGTGGGGGTGTTTGAGGGGAGTCATTTTGGGTGGGGGGTTTGGGGCTGAGTCTTATAAATATTTTTTTGGTTTTGAGACTTTAAGCTTTACAGATCTTATCTATGCACAAACAGCTTGTAACACTCCAAAGACAAAGGAAAACATGAAACAACATCATATGACCCCTTTAAAGAATCATACCAACTTGTGGAAAATGGGCATCCGATGGTTTCCACAAACTTATTAAGTGCCACTGCTGCGTAAAAGCAAAGGCAGAATAATAGAACGGTAGTGGTGTGGTCTGTATCAACCTTTTGTGTTGTATAAAAGCAGGACTGATATTTACTACAACATGACTGCATGTGGGATATTTATTAATAATGCATACAAATCTCACAATAGTCTACTGCAGACTGATAATGCTGAACAGTCTGAGGCCAAGCTAGACAGAGGTTTTACAGTGGATGATCAGTCTGCTGAATAAAGCTTGTCTGAGCTCCTTAACCCGTGACCAGTGTTCATATGGTTTCTTTTCTTTGTGCTGTATTGCTTTATGCTTTTTAGATACGGTGAGTAAATAAAAAAAAGTAAATCCTTTCCCACAGTCATGGACTTTAAGTGGTTTTCAACTAGGCCTTGCAAACGATCCAGTTTTTTAATTACATAAACCAGTTTTTACTATAATTACATAAGAAAGAGAGAGAGAGAAAGTTCTGCAAAATACTTAAAATGCTTTGTGAAATAGTAAAATACTTTCTTACACTACCAATCTAAAGTTTAAGATTTTTAATGTCTTTTTTTTATATATATTTTTAATATTAGGGATGCTCTGATCAGGATTTTTGCAGCCAATACCGAGTACCGATTTTATGTCATGGTGATCGGCTGATACCAATGCCGATTCCGATGCTTTAACCTTTATAGAACTGATATGTAATCTCTCTGATCAACATTAATCTTTTTTTTTTTTTACATTTTTATAGTAATTATGTAACATATGTAATGTAATGTAACTATTGTTTTAACAGAGTAATAAATAATCACTCATTATACAGTGAACATTTTAATATGTCTTTAAAATTGGGTTTGTACCTAAGGTGCGCGATTATTTTCAGGGTAACGCGCACGGCGAACGTAGTTCCAGGCAGCTTTTGACCGCATTACGTGTCCATATCACTTCGCCACACATAATTTCAGTCATTTTAAAATTCTTTACAGCCTAAAATGGTAAAATAACCGAAACCCACAACGACACTGGCCAAACCAAATACGGTAAACAACAGGATAAAACCGTCAGATTATTTCCATGTTTTAGCCACAAAATTATGTTTTTATTATGTAGGCAAAGCACATATTCTATTTCCGCCACTCTCTCGTACAGACACATACACATACAGGTAGCACACACGTTGTCTCTGTCCGGCTCGGGTAAAGCAATTATAATGCTGAAGGTGAGGTATAATCCATATTTCTTTGTTACATAAAGTAATTTGAAAACTTTATGTGAGACGTTATTTCACAAACAGCGCGTGTGAATGACAGACAGTGCGCTCTCTCTCTTTCTCTTTCAAAGTGCTCAAATGACATCCAATAACTACATCGCGTATGACCGTAAGCGAGCTGCACAGTTGACACAGGAATTGTTTACTTGCACAATAGAGGCAGTGTCGCATCGTCGCTAAAGTTTATAAAGTGCATTTCTTTTTTAATTATCTCCACTGTTTAACTATTCAGCACTCGCACACTCATCCTAGATCACTCATGCACACTCAAAGCGCTCACATATAAAGCCAAGTTCACATAACTCCATTTGCAGTGCACATTTTTATCCGCGCTCTTGTTAATGGATTGACTTACGCGCTAATGTTGTTAGTGCTGCTCTGACGATTAACAACTTAAAAAGTATGTGACATTTCTCACAAGCGAGGTGACAGCGGTGCTGTTCCTGAAGAAAATGAATTTAAAGTTTCACTTTTAGTAGAGACGGTGCTGCTGATGATCAGTTTTGATCAGTTTTGAGAGACGCATCGTTCTTAAAGCAACACTAAGTAACTTTTTTTACCTTAAAATAATGTTTCCGAACTCATGTCAGTGGTTCATCAACTCATAACAGGGTGAAACGGCACTTTCGTATTCGGTTTGCGACCCTCTATCAGCCATAACAGCACTATGTAAGTTTGGGTCGTCGGGTCGCGGTTTTGTAGTTCAAATGATACTACAAATGCGACCTGCTTCACGGCAGGCTTCACAAAAGGTTTTCACACTTTTATAAAGTCATACAACATACTCTACCTTGTCACTGGACATCGTTATTTCCAAAGCCGCTCCTGGATAGCCTTTCAAACAAATAACGTGCATGTGACACGACGGTAGGCTAAATTATTTACGACAGCGGTAATGGACAATTCCGCTTCTAACCTGTAGAGGGAGCATTGAGGGAAAAGTTACTTAGTGTTGCTTTAAGTGGCGAATCAGGTTAGTGGTATTAAATGTTTGGGATGCTCCTGCAAGCCAGATTTCTTTGCCATTGTAGTTCCACACCAGCAATTGCTGTGCCAGTTTATTCATGTCTGCATGCATCATGTACGCCCTCACGCGTTGACCTTATCAAATTGCGATTTGTGAGATCGGCCAATTTACTGAGTACCGATTGAGTCATAAAATGTGATTATCGGCCGATACCGATCTCCGGCCGATCGATCGGAGCATCCCTAATATTGTCACATGTCTCCTTGTGTTTCTGTTTGTTGCACTGTTTATCATTTGGTTTCTCCCTTCTGGTTTCCCCCTGTCTCTGTGATCATTTGGTTTAGTCCTTGTTTAGTCATCATCTGTATCACCTGTCTTTGATTATTAGTCATCTGTGTCACCTGTGTTCTATCATTAGTTACCCTTTATAAGTCGTTTGCCCTTTTGTGTCATTGTGTCGTCTTAAAGCTAGGTTGTTTATGTTTATTTGGTTTCCCTGTCTGTCACTTGGAAATAAATACGTTCTTTGGATTTACTCCTGGCTCTTGGACTTTCTCAATAGCTCTGTGTCACCTAGCAACCAGAAGACAGAAGACGACACCACTTTAAAGATGACTGAGGCTGAGGACAGGCTATGGGGACTACGGCAGAGTGGTCGGACATTGGAGAGGTATGTGGAGGAGTTCATTGAGCTTTACCATCAGGTGAGCTGGCCCGATGCCTGTATCAGCATTGTGTTTCTGTTGGGGCTGGACCAAGACATGATTCGTTGCGATCTCTCTGTTCATGATTTCCCGTTTGTCGAATTGGTCAATATCATTCTTTCTTTAAACCGCTCTAATTTCGAGATTAAACAAATAGAGAATGTGAGTCAATTTCATCCAGCCCCCTCAGAAGCACACCACATCGCGTCAGCTCACCCAACGCCAAGAACCTCCACATACCCCACCAATGGTCCCGGCCACCTGCCAACCCGGAGACACCCCAAGGCATTTCCGGTCGAGATGGCCTCCATTCCTGAGTTCCCGGCCAAGGAGGATATTATGGCTCTGATGGACATGGCGATTCCTCAAGAGTTCACAGCACCTATTCTCTCTCCTGATCCTCCGCTGGTCCTGTCCAGCCTTCCTGAGCCTCCGCTGGTTCCGCCCAGCCTTCCTGATCCTCCGCTGGTCCTTTCCAGCCTTCCTGAGCCTCCGCTGGTTCCGCCCAGCCTTCCTGATCCTCCGCTGGTCCTGTCCAGCCTTCCTGAGCCTCCGCTGGTTCCGCCCAGCCTTCCTGATCCTCCGCTGGTCCTGTCCAGCCTTCCTGAGCCTCCGCTGGTTCCGCCCAGCCTTCCTGATCCTCCGCTGGTCCTGTCCAGCCTTCCTGAACCTCCGCTGGTTCCGCCCAGCCTTCCTGATCCTCCGCTGGTCCTGTCCAGCCTTCCTGAACCTCCGCTGGTTCCGCCCAGCCTTCCTGATCCTCCGCTGGTCCCGTCCAGCCTTCCTGAAACCCCGCTGGTCCAGTCCAGCCTTCCAGAGCGCCCTCCAGTGACTGCGCCGCCAGAGCGCCCTCCAGTGACAGCGCCGCCTGAGCGCCGTCCAGAGCCCGCTCCTCAAGAGCGCCGTCCAGAGCCCGCTCCTCAAGAGCGCCGTCCAGAGCATCAGCTGGTCCCGTCCTGCCGTCCAGAGCCTCAGCTGGTCCCGTCCGGCCGTCCAGAACCTCAGCTGGTCCCGTCCTGCCGTCCAGAGTCTCAGCTAATCCCGGCCAGCCTTCCAGAGCCTCCCCCCTATGAACTGCTGAATTTCCCAAAGAAAATTTTGGGGGGGGGGCTATATACCCCGAGTCCACGTGGCCTGGCCGAGGACTGAGGCCAGGGCCACGGGGACTGCCCAGCCATGGCCACCTAAACTGCCAGTCCGGCCATGGCCGCCGGACCCACCATGGCCACCTGAACTGCCTGTCTGGCCGTGGCCGCCTGACCCGCCATGGCCACTCGAACTGCCTGTCCGGCCGTGGCCGCCTGACCCGCCATGGCCACTCGAACTGCCTGTCCGGCCGTGGCCGCCTGACCCGCCATGGCTTCCTGTTCTGCCCTGGAGGCCTTCCCAACCCAGCAAGGTCCTGCTCCGTAACGGCCTCCAGGGCGCCCGCCCCCCCTCCCTGGTGTTTCCATCACGGCGCGAGACGCGCCTGCCGGGAGGGGGAGGTGATGTCACATGTCTCCTTGTGTTTCTTTGCACTGTTTATCATTTGGTTTCTCCCTTCTGGTTTCCCCCTGTCTCTGTGATCATTTGGTTTAGTCCTTGTTTAGTCATCATCTGTATCACCTGTCTTTGATTATTAGTCATCTGTGTCACCTGTGTTCTATCATTAGTTACCCTTTATAAGTCGTTTGCCCTTTTGTGTCATTGTGTCGTCTTAAAGCTAGGTTGTTTATGTTTATTTGGTTTCCCTGTCTGTCACTTGGAAATAAATACGTTCTTTGGATTTACTCCTGGCTCTTGGACTTTCTCAATAGCTCTGTGTCACCTAGCAACCCTGACAAATATATATATATATATATATATATATATATGACTGAAACTTTTAGGCAAAGTACCCACATTTGTCTACTACAAATGTCAACAATTTAAATTTCTTAAACTATATCACAGACTTTGTGAGATGATGACAAATACAAAGTGGTCATTTGTTACAACCTACCCCACTACTGGGGTAGGTTGTAACACATACTGGGGTAAGTTGTAACAGGTAGACACTAGACAAAATGCACAAAAACTAAGGGTACTACAAGTGATATGCCACAACAACAGTTTTATTGTAAATGAATGACTGCAACAATACAATATATGTGAATATTGGAAGTGTATGTGCATATTGTGTGTGTTTGTGCATGCACATGTGCATTTGTGTGTGCATGTCTGTACGTGCACATTCGTGTGTGTGTGTGTGTGTGTGTGTGTGTGAGTGAGAGCAAATTACTAAACATATTTACCCCATTCCACAGAATGAACAAATGAAATGCATTCTTACTGTAAGTCACAATGGTGACAACGACTAACAAATGAAATGCATTTTAAGTCACAATGGTGACAAGAACAAACAAATGTCAAACAAAACAAATTGACTTTGTTAATCAGAGTCACAATGCTGACAAATGAAATTGATCAGGCCTGGAGTGCATGCCTGGTGGCCCAAAAGCTACATAAAACACACTTGACCTACACTTCCTTGGGTCTTGAATTTCTAAATGGTTCCATGCAGACAACACAGAAATCTTCCTCTTCTGAAGAGGAGTTATCAGCCTTCCCCCTTTTTCTGGCAGGTTTCTTTACCTTCTTGCTTTTCTCACTCCCCAAGATTTTTTTTCTGACGTCTTTTTCCCTTTTCGATGCTCCTCCTCTTCCAATGCCAGCTTCACTGGTGTATAGGTGAGGATTTCTGAGAGCCTCTTCTTCCTTCCCCTACCTGTCTCTTTCCTTGGGCCTGCTTTTGGAAATGGCCTAATGAGTGATGAGTGACTGAACAACTGATAATGTTCTAAGTTGTATATAAGGGGATGGTTGTAACACTTTCAAAACACGTGTTTCAACCTACCCCGCCACTGTCACCCATTGTTTAGCTAGCTGTATTGGCATGGTGCTTTGAAATTAGCAGGAGGTTGATACACCATTCTTTACTAGAGAAACTACAGTTTGACCTGATATAACTCATACAACATCATCTACAACGGTAGAGGTACTAAACAAAATATTATCTTGTTTTTTTTTTTTTTTTACTTTCTTACCTCAGAATTCGATTTTCTGTTGTAGCTTCTGGAGAGATTGCAAGACTGACTGGAAAATCTCCACGTGTGATTGTCAAGGAAGCCTGAGGAAACTGAAAATGGCACATGTTACAACTCTCCCTGTGTTTCAACTATACCCGGTCTCCCCCTATATATATATATAATTTAATATAACATATAATTTAAATGTATTCATGCAATTTCAAAGCTGAATTTTTAGCATTATTACTCCAGTCACATCTCCAGTCAATATTAGAATCATTCTAATATTCTGATTTACTGCTCAAAAAAAAAAAAAAAAAACATTTATCATTATTATGTTAGAAGTTCAGAAGAACAGCTTTAATCTGGAATAGAAATCTTTTGTAACATTATATGTCTTTTTCATCTCTTTTGATCAATTTAAAGCATCCTTGATAAATAAAAGTACAAAATTGTTTTTACTGACTCCAAGCTATTGAATGGTATATTGTATGATGTTACAAAAGCTTTTTTATTTCAGATAAATGCTTATCTTTGAATCTTTCTATTCATCAAAGAATCCTAAAAAAGTGTACACAACTGTTTTAAATATTAATAATATTAAATTTAAAAAAAAATCTATCTTTGATCACAGGATTACATTTTAAATATATTAAATAGAAAGCAGTTTTTATTTACATGCAAAGACAACTTTAGGCAAGCCATTTGCGGGTTGGTTTCCCAGAGAGTGTATAAACTGTG
>NC_133368.1:25246890-25337203 GCF_049309525.1 Garra rufa | reverse complement strand
TACTGCCTCTGATGACAATAGCAGTTCTCTAGAAAAGTGTCATTTCCTTGTGAGAAAATGAGTGGTGTGTTGTTTTGTTTATGCACCTTGACAACTTGAGTGCTTTCGATGTCATGCCACCCGGCTCGTTCGGCTGGTCTCTCTGTCTCTCCTGACCTTCAGCCAGGCAGAAAAGGGTGTGCTTGAGGGTTCACGAGCAACGGCCAACAACCGAGACAGCCCTGGTATTGTACCTGCTCATAGAGCCGTGAAATCACTTTGCCACTTCTTTTACCTTGTCTTCTCCTCTGTCTTTTCTTCATTTCTCCCTCCCGCCTCCCTCAATTTCTCTTCCTTTCTCATATCTTGTTTTCTAAATTCCACCAAGCTGACATCCCAGAACTAAAAAGGGCTAGTTTGCAGAAAGCGTGTTCTCTCTGTCTCTCTTTTTCTCCCTCTCTCTCTCCGGTGTCCCTTTATCTCTCTCCTCTCTGTCTGTTTGTGTCGTTCCTCTTTATTCTCCACATTCACTCTTTTTTCCTGTTTTCCTTCGAGCTGTAGAAAGTCAGTCTCAAAACTTTGTGTTTTGTTCTGCTGTGTTATTTTTGCCTCAGTATCTCAGCTGGGAGAATCACCCCTGCCGTGTAATGAGAACGAGGTGAGGAGAACTGGGAGTGTAATTATTTTCATTTGGGCGCCGGTGAGGGGCAGCTACGCATTTGTCTCCCCCTCTCATGTGACAGCATCACTGGGTCCTTGCACTAGTTTCTTCTGCAAGCAGTAATGAGCAAAATTCTCTTGTTATCTCCTCCAGATAGTTTTAAAAAGAAGGAAGAAATAAATAAATATCGAACCTTTGCATTATTTTTAATAGAAAGCTGCCATTGCTGAAGAAAAGTACTGATGCTGTGAGATGTGAAAGCTTACTGGAAAAAAAAAAGAATGAGACTGCATGTTTGCTTTTGATGGTCTGTCTGTCTATCTATCTATTGAGACCCTGGACAACAAAGTAAGGTTCAATTTTTTGAAATTAGGAATCAAACATCATCTGAAAGCTGAATAAATAAGCTTTCCATTGATGTATGGTGTGTTGTTGACAATATTTGGCAGAGATACAACTATTTAAAATTCTGGAATCTGAGGGTGAAAAAAAAAAACCTAAACATTGAGAAATTGAGAAATTTGTCCAAATGAAGTTCTTAGCAATGCATATTACTAACACTTAAAGGAGTAGTTCACTTCCAGAACAAAAATGTACAGATCATTTACTCACCCCCTTGTCATCCAAGATGTTTATGTCTTTCTTTTTTCTGTCGTTTTATCTTTTTTGAGAAAAACATTTAAGGATCTCTCTCCAAAGAAACTAAAATGCAGCTTCAAAAAAACGTTTATTCCGGTTCAAGACAGTTAGGGTATGTCAAAAAAACTCCCATCTCCCATTTTCTCCTCCAACTTCCAAATCATCCTACATCGCTGCAGATGTACAGACCAAGTGTTTACAAAGTGAACATGCAAAGAAGATCAAATGCCCTTTACAAAAAAAAAAAAAAAAAAAGGTAAAACATCGATGTAGGATGATTTTGAAGTTAGTAAAAAAAATGAAATGTTTTTCGACCTACCCTAGCTGTCATGAACCTGAATTCACAGAGTACACACAGATCTAAACAAGACGAGCATTTGAGGTAAAAAAGTATATAAATTGTAAATATAACCAATCATTTTGCTATATAAGACCCTTCTTCCTCGGCTGGGATTGTTTAGATCCCTTTGAAGCTGCATTTTAAACTGCATTTTGTAAGTTCAAACTCGCGGGCACCACTGATGTCCACTGTATAGAAAGAAATCCTGAAACGTTTTCCTCAAAAACAATTTCTTTACCATATCCTAATGATTTTTGGCATAAAAGAAAAATTAATAATTTTGTACAGTGTATTTTATTTTTTTTCTACAAATATACCTATGCTACTTAAAGGAACACAAACTCAACTTCCAAAAAAAGTGGAGTGTTCCTTTAAGACTAAGGTTTTGTGGTCTGGGGTTACATTTGTAGTCACATTAAGCTAATAGTATTATAACAGAGTAAAACATTTATCTAGAAGCCCTATTTTAAGACATTTTATTTCTCTGTCGCTCTATGTACCTGTCATTCTGTCTGTTATTCTGCCATTCAAGATTAAGCCAATATTCAGATTTAGTTTTGACAAACTTTGTTTTTATAGTTGACAGAATTGAATCGCATGTGAATTGCTTTCAATTTTAGTTCATTTCCATTCAAATGGTACTGTAGTGACTCATCCTGTTTGCTACCTCAGGCCAAATTCTGATGTGGTATCATAGCAATATAGTGAGAGTCTGTGTATTGATGCTTTGACAATATTGTATGTAAAACCAATAAAGTATTTTGAAAGTGAGATGCAAAGAAGTCTCACTCTCTGGGTTTTCTGTGTTTGTGTGCTGTTGACAGGTGGGTGTGTTCTTCAGGATATTTTCCTCTGACAGTGAGAGTGTATGTATGAAAAGGTCTTCCGAACACTTTATCATGACATGAATCCTCTCGAAAGCACACTCTGTAATTTCGAGTCAAGCCACAAAGGCCAAAGAGCGGCAATCTCCTCTGATGTTGACAATATTCCTCTGCAGTTGTTGTTGTTGTTGTTGTTGTGGCTGAAAAAGGCCTTGGGCCGTTGTTTGATGTATTATCCTCCATTTGAGATGAAAAACAAGTGCTTCCACGCTGTCCATTTCTCTCTGCCATCTGGACGGCCTCTCTGTGGTCAGAGGAGCCTCAGGACAATCCGTAATTAAAATTCCAGCAAACCACGTGGCTCGCTGCCTAAAGGTTGATGAAAAATTGATGGGCATGATGTTCGGGATTAAAGTGTGTCTTTCCCCTCTTAGATTCTCTTCTTCTCACTCTCTTCAAGTCCTTCTCTGCTGTTTTTCCTCACCAACCTCTCTTTTAGAGTTTGTCAGCTTGTGTGTGACATAAAATATTCATAGCCGTTTCTTAGGTGGTGAGTTGGTGTCTGGATGTACGGGCCCTAATTTGTTGTGTGAATGGACTAATGTTCGCCAGTGATAAACTGTAATGGACCCAGACAGCCAGCCGTCACACGGGGCTTCTGAACAGCTATCGCAGACCGTTAAAAACCCTGTTATGCCACTGCTAATTCAGCACAGAGGGGATTCTCGTTCAGGCCAGAATGCTACTTTATTTTCTGTGTCATTACTTTGAATAATGCAGGTTGCCAGAGTGTTGCAGCCGCATCTAACCTGATGTTTTCGGGGAGAAGTTCTTGAAGAACTTATGCAACATGACAGGAAAGATCTCAGAGAATGGACTTGTCTTTCGCAAAGCGGATTGCCACGCTAGCGTGAAACCTGAAAGCAAGCTGATGACATTCTAGGCACTGACCTGCTAAGAGCTCTGCTACTGAATTCTGCAAGGTACATTGATTTCTGTTTCATGGTAGTAGATGTATGATTCTGTGTAAATCTAATACTTTAGCTGCTTTCATGTTTATGTATTATAGGACAGGAAATAAGAAAAAGATGACCAGGGAAAAACCACTGAATCATTAGTACAGGATGTAATAATAGATGAAATACTTGGGCTGCATTTAGCACACTCTGTCTTTTCTGGCTAAAAAAAAAAAAAAACACCACACCTGAGAGGCTCTTTTCACTTCTGGAGGAAGTGTGCTACACTGTAAAAAGTGATTTTTTGACCTTGTAAATAATGGAAACATTATTTAAGTATGTTTTACTAACAAATACTATTTTGACTTTTTACTTAAAAATGGCATGTTTAATTCAGTACATTACTTGCAGTTTCTTTGTCATTTATTGTTCTAAAATACATATGTAAATTTAAATACAATCTCCTAAGTAATATTTACTTAGTGTTCGCCATCTAATCAAATCACACCAAAAAAATGAACAACTCAAGTAAAATATACTCAATTCAGCAAGAAATTGATGCGCATGCGTCTTTGGGTCCGAGTTTGAACTTTGAAGTGGCGCGCAGAGGAAAGGAAGAGAGACTTCACGACGGCTAATGTGAATTTTTACCACGGTAAGTTATTAATATGCTTATTCATTAATTGAAGTATGTTTGCAGAGTTATTAAGCTATCTGCAGTCCCAGTGCTTTGTGCCTACCGTTTGTTTTTTACCGAGTTACGGATGCTATTTGTGTTCAGACAATGTTAACAGATTTAGATAACGTTAAAACTTATATATGACCTTAATCTTGTTAGACAATTATTGTAAAAATTAGTTTTAACATCCGTGCAAACTTAGGTCGAGGCATTGCCCTGTGTTCGAGCATTCTGTCCTAGAAAAGTTCGAGCTGCCGAAATAATCACCGTTTGTATCACACAGTATTAACGTTAGTTTTTAAAATGCACTTGTACAAGGCAAATATTACCTTGAACTTTATTTATATTGTTTACCTATACTATCGGGTATGATAGCTATAGATAGAAATCGATAAGGTGACTACTGCACACTTTTGTAAGTACACAAGTCTAAATGTTTGTTTAAATAAATCTTAATTACTTAACAGTCAACCTTATATAAGTTATAAAGCCTGTATTTTACTTCATGATGTTCTTTTAATGACCAACATCCACTTTACACGTGGTTGATATCTGCAAGCAGTTGGAGATTCAAATTTGTTACCATATGACAGTTAATCTTGAGTGAAAAAGTTAGTTTACTTTTTAAAATATTTTGTTAAATGATTCAAAATACATGCCATGACAAATGCAAATCATTAATTTTTAATTTACATAACTGCATTACCACAGTCAATGAATTGTAAAGGTAAATTTAGTTGTAAGTGTATTTCATGTGAGTAAGATTGTTAAAAAAAATAATTCTAACATGAACATTTCTTAAATTCTTTTACAGGTATTGCACTCACTATTCAAGCTAATGCAAGGTAACTTGGCAATACTTTATTACAGCACACCTAACAGCAACAAGTATGCATTCACATGTGCATCGTTTGTAGGTGCCGGAGAATGTGGTGGTTATGTAAAAAATACAGCTTTCAGGCAAACCGAAGACTACAGCTATTAAAACACTCAAACATGGAAATGCAGGCCATCAATATCTTTATGCAGATTGTCTTTGTCTATTTAAAATATTTTAATGCCCTTCAGATACACTTATCGTAAACTTTATTTTCTTTGTTGGCATAATATGCAATGATTAAAAAAAAATAAAAATTGAAGTGCAATACAAAAATGTACCAGTGCACTCAACTCTAATCATCACTTGATTGTGTTACATTTTATTTTCTGTTTTAGATCAAAAATGAATTCAGAAGAATCACCACAATTTCCTTGGAGCGTACATTCTTGGAAAAGCTGGACTTCTATACTCCAAAACTCCTGGCTTTGTTTAAGATGAAGGGTGGGGTTGGCATAAGAATTAGACATTTGCTGGATTTACTCAGCCAGGTAAAATGTTAATTTTGTTTACATTTGTGAATCATTTATGTGATGATACACTGCTTCCTGACACTGTAAATATGTTGTTATATGTAGATGTATACGCATTTAATGTTCACTGCATTTTACTTCAGTTTTTAACAGCAAGAAGATAGACTTGAAAATAGGCGAGATGTTGTGATTCGCTGCCTCCTGTCTTTCCTTGGAGAATCAGCTGAGGAGCTCATTGAAGACCACCAGGTAGTACAGTTCAATTAAATTCAAATGTATTTGTATAATAGTGCTTTTTACATTGTACAATATTGAATGATCAATAAATTGAAACAAATCAAAGAAAAAGTAATAATCAATCATTAGTCTAGTGCTGACTTTGTTTGAAGTCCTTGCATGGCCTGGCGTCATCAATGCACAAGTCTAGGGCCATCTAACGTCTTACTGGGAGCGGGGTCCAGACATGGATATACAATAATTAGTGCAGCAGTTAGCTAGCTTCATACACAGCTACATCCATTTCTATTTTTCCTTGATTTTGGATGTAGACAGTAGTTGTTTGACTGATATGCTGTATTTGTGTTATGTGGTAGATGTTCTTTTTATTTCTGAGCCATTAAACCGTCTACAAGGAAATCTTCCACAATCATTGTTTTTGCATATTTGAACCCTGTCAAGCACTGACGATGATACTGAGATCCATGTTTTCATTCTGAGGAAAATTGAAAGGCTTATACACCATTGTTACAAAACTTAAAGAACACCCAGTGATGGTCAAGAAGGCAGCACCATACATTTAAATGTCAGGTGTACGTAAACTTTTGTACAGGATTTCCAGTGTAAATTTTTTTGTTTATATTTTTTATCTTTCATTTATAAATTGTCTTTAGAAACCATTTAAATGTTTCCCAAAAGATATAATAATTAACACCAATTATCATTTCCAGAGGTTTACACCATCCTGACTCTAAATGTACGGTGTAATCTTAAGTAGCATCACTAAATGTTTCTATCTACTGTAATAATTGTGTATGAGTCTCATAATTGTGTTCAATGTATAACTTAACATCATACAGTTACTGCTGAAGAAACTGCATATTGGGTTTAAATTTGCAGAAAATGTTAAATATACTGAAGACTAGTAGACAGTTTGTCTCAGAACAGGAACCAATTGAGGGATATTGAAAAAGTGATACTGTACAGTATTTTAACCACTTTGCACATATTTTTTTGTGTTTCACAGGAGGTCAACAGAGACATGATTAAGGATACCTTCTCCAGTCATGTCATGAAAATCATCGCACTGAGCAGATCTGTAGAAGAGGAAGATGCCAGTATATCTAATGTCATCATTGTCATCGACGGAACTGAGGTGCTGCTGGGATGGAAAAATCTCACAAATGCATGTCTTTCACTCATGGGCTGCATTTACTCCATAAACTTAAGCCATCCCCCAAAGCTGAGAAACACATTTTCTTGGGCTAGATGCTTTAAAATTTTCTCCAAAGGGTAACTCTTTGCATAGAAAGCTTCTAATGTGATCTGCTAGTTGGGCACTACTTGCACTTATTTACACTACTCATGCTGTTTAACTGTTTTTTTTTTTTTTTTTTTTTTTTGCAAGAAAGGTTGTACAGAAAACAACTACAAATTCCACTACAGTACTGTTTAACATGACCATTCTCATGCATTTTAAGTAATGTTATTCTGGTGGAGACTATAGATGCAGAAAAATTTAAGCTAGCTAATGAAAGGCAGCTACTAGTTTGACATTACTTGCACTTTTACACTTTTGTAATTGATATCTGCAACTGAGATTGTTGTAAAATGTTTGTTATATTCAAATGTTTTATGTGTAAATGTTTATGCATATTAATGCACTGTGTGGTTGTTCTAAAAAAGTTTACTGGCATAAACTGCACTTTAGTGTACCATTTAGGAGAACCATCAAACAGATGCAGTTTTTACTATTTATTTTTTTTTTATTTCATGCTCTCATTTGTTTTTCTGAATCTTATTGAAATAAAAGTATTGAAGTAAAATGTATGTCAGTGTTATTTTATTGACCACCATTTAAATACATAAACAACATAAAATAATGTTAATAATATTTAAAGTAAAGGTTACTTAAAATTTTAAATAAGATAACTATGATTATTGTGTAAAAAAAAAAAAAAACATTTATAAGCATTACTTAAGTAAAATATATAAACAAACAGTTAACACAGTTTACTGGGAAATTCCAAGTAAACTTTACTTGAGATTTTCTAATTAAAGCTACAGTTGCTTGTGTTTAGTTTTTACTTGGGAATTCCGTTGAAATTACTCACATTTTCTAAGTGAAAAAACTTTCCTAACTTTTTTTAAGTAAATCCTACTCCAAATTTTTTTCAGTGTATTTACACCTAATGGCTTGTGCGAGTCAAAAATAGCCATAGCCATTCGTTGTGGAAGTTTCAGCGGTGCTTCTGAATGAAATCCTTTCTCACAGACGGTGAGAGTATTAATTATTAAGTTTGGTATTATAAAATGAAAATAAGTGTGGATGGGACTGGCCTCAGAGGCAGTGAACCCAGGTAATGTCTGAAAATTTAACACAGAGATCAGTGCTTCAGGGGAACAGGAATAGACACCCAGAATTTTTAGTAGCATGTTTTCCTGGATGAACAACTGTATTGGTTTCTGGCACAATATTCATACTGACCCATAAGATTTTAAGGCTAGTTCCAGGGTTCAGCTGGGGTTAGGGCTTTAACAACATTCTTATCAAACTATTACTTTTCTCTGTTTTAGTAGTAGTTAATGGTTGTGTTTGGGGTTAGTGATAGAGTTTGACACTGCAGACAGAGGCACAACTACATATTTGTAAAGGGTTATGCAACATCTCCTTATTCTTTGGGTATTTTTTGGAGTACCACATGTACGGTATATACCGTGGTACATGGGTTTCTGTGCTACCACAGTCTTTTCGCTGTATTTTGTGATATTGATGAGAAGTCTTTCTGAGTAAATCTGAGTAATGGCTGTTCACTAGCGCACTATGATCAGGAGGAAAGCCCATTACTACTGGAGCTCATATGTTCATTAGATGCTCCACACTATGGTGGACCCATCTGTTTTCAGGACTATGCCAAACTGAGAAATGATCCTTTTAACGTGTAGAAAATGAGAGAGTAGAAACCATTCTACCCACAAAACAAATGATATGGGCTGCACCTGATCACTCATGAAATGATTCACACTCATGGTTGGATTTTAGGCTGGACGTTCATTGTTATGATGGAAAGAAAGATAAATTAGTGATGCAACAGAGTTCGATGATTGGATTTCATTATGAACTGTATTGTTTCTGTGAGTAACTGAAATCTCTATATTCTCTATTTCTCAGTAATATAAACAAACATGTTTCTGTTTCTAGGTGGTGTTGTGAATCGAAAACGTCTGATTTAGCAAACTTGAGAGATTGATTGGTTCATTCATTTGTTCATGCGTTCATTGATTAGGGCAGGGGTCGGCAACCTATGGCATGCATGTGCAGAAGGATAATCACTAGCATGCAAGCAATAGGGAAAACTGCATACCGATGTACATTTTGAGGCAGGGCTGTAGTCAAGTCAACCCTTGTCGAGTCCAAGACAAGTCTAAGACCAGGACTAGTCGAGACCAAGTCAAGACTGAGAGCAAAAAGGTTAAGTCCAAGTCAAGACCAAGTCCAAATGAGACAGTTAAGACAGAGACAGAAAAAAATGATGAATTTATGTGATGCGAGAGACAGCATATTTTATTCTAAGATAATCATTTTGGATTATTTTTGTAATGATCAAAAAGCATGTGCAGCGTAACAACACTGTAGGATCAGAATAGGCCATTTTATTTACTTTAGGTATAGCAGTTTTTGCTAAAGTCAAGTTCACTTTTTGTGTCTTTTTATTATAGTTTAAAAATTACTTGAGTACTACAGCACTGTTTTGAGGTAAATTTTTCACATAGTCACACAGCCTGTTAGGGGCTATAAATGCTATTAAAATGTGAGAAATAACCTAGTCTACAGGTGCGCGTTCGCTGTTTTTTGAGGAAAACATTTCAGGATTTCTCTCCATATAGTGGACTTCTATGGTGCCCCGAGTTTGAACTTCCAAAATGCAGTTTAAATGAAAACGATCCCTTTTCCAAAAAGAAAAGACAATTTATATACTTTTTAACCTCAAATGCTCGTCTTGTCTTGCTCTGCCTGAACTGTTTTTTTCCGGTTCAAGACAGTTAGGGTATGTCGAAAAACTCCCATCTCATTTTCTCCCTCAACTTCAAAATCGCCCTACATCGCTGTTTTACCTTTTTTGTAAAGAGTGTTTTATCTTCTTTGCATGTTCACTTTGCAAACACTTGGTCGGTACTTCTGCAGCGATGTAGGATCATTTTGAAATGATTTTTAAAGTTGAGGGAGAAAATTAAAATTTTCTACCTATCACAACTGTTTTGAACAGTTGATGCATAGACTACATCGCAGAGGGAGACAAGACAAGCATTTGAGGTTAAAAAGTATATACAGTATATTGCCAAAAGTATTCGCTCACCCCCTTCTAATGAACAGGTTTGACTACTTTAGTAATTTCCATTTGTACAAATCTTAATGTTTAAGCATAAAATGATATTCTAGGGAATTGTGTGCTTCTAATTTTATAGCAACAGTTTGGACAGAACCCTTTTCTATTCTAACATGACAATGCCTCTATGTATAAGACAAGGTTCAAATCGAAATGACTGATTCAGTCAGTGTGGAAGAACTTGACTGGTCTGTATAAAGCCAAGTCCTAATCCCAGCTGAACACCTCTGGTGTAACTTTAAATGCGGACCTTCAGCCAAAAACTCCAATGACTTGTACGTATGGGTACAGTCATTTTAGACAAATCCAAAACTTTTGCAACAGAGATGGAAATACAATTTTTAAATATATTAATTATGTTTCTGTATTTGTTGCCACAGTTTTAGAAGTGCCTATTTCTGTTTTAAAGAAGAGGTGTTCCAAAACTTTTGTCCATGTAGTGTTTGTACAAGTCATTGGTGTTTGGTGATGAGTTTTTGGCTCTAGGTCTGCATTTAAAGTCACACCAGAGGTGTTCAGCTGGGATTAGGACTTGGCTTTCTGTAGACCAGTCAAGTTCTTCCACACTGACTGAATCAGTCATTTCGATTTGAACCTTGCCTTATACACAAAGGCATTATCATGTTAGAATTGAAGAGAGTCCTGTCCAAACTGTTGCTATAAAATCAGAAGCACACAATTCCCTAGAATATAATTTTATGCTTAAATCATAAAATCACAAAAACATCTTGGATGACAAGGGTCATTATCTGTAAATTTTTGTTCTGTAAGTGAACTTCTCTTTTAATTAATACGAGTATATTATAGAGTACATTATTATTTCAGTAAAACATTCACAGTTGGGTTGTAAAAAATATTTTTAAGCATGCATTGTTTTTTTTTGCTTTTTGGACTGAGATTTTGACCAACAGTTGTTACCAGGATGTGGTGTTTCGAACACTTTGAAACAATAAATCATGTTCGTTCAATTCATTCAAACCTTCAAAAAGGTCAATTTCTGCCATAACTAGCTTTCGCATTGGTTAAAGGATTAGTTCACCCAAAAATGAAAATTCTGTCAATAATTACTCACCCTCATGTCATTCCAAACCAACAAGACTTTCGTTCATTCTGACCCTCCTTAGACAGCAAGGGTCTTTCCATGTTCAAGGTCCAGAAAGGTAGTAAGGACATTGTTAAAATCATTGTTCACTCTTAATTTTATGAAGCTACAAGAATACATTTTGTGTGCAAAGAATATTCTTCTCCTCTGCATCAACCTAGCACCATTTTGGAGTATCACGATGCATGTACACGCACATGCACATGTTCTATGTCATAAAGTTTTTTTTTTTTTGCACAAAAAGCATTCTCGTAACTATATAAAATTGCAACTAAACCACTGATGTCAAAGGACTATTTTAACCCTTTCAGTGGTGAGTTTAAAATATTCTAGCGGACCCCCGAGAGTGAGTTTTTTTTAAGCGACCGTTATTTTAGAACGTTCGTCCTTATTGTTTCCATGGCGACGCATCAAGCTTGTCACATGACACAACACAGACACAATAACACTATATGACAGATAGATCGCTTTTATTTCGTTTTTTCCTTTTTTATCCAGAATACTCACACACTTGCTTACCATGTCATGAACTATCTAATATTCCGATTCACAAATATGTGTGAATTAGTATGTTTCGTCGTTTAAAACCCTATATAAATGATCTGGATCATAATCTGTAACGTGAGATGGGCGCGGCCATGTTTGTTTGCGCTGCAGTTCAGAGAGTCCTGTCAGCCGCGTTTACAGCACATACATTCATCCGTTTCTCCCGAAATGCATGCAAGTAAGTGGCTGGTGAACTAGAAGAGGAATAGAGTGAACTTTTTAGATACTTAGCCTATGTGTATGTGATATGAATAAAACACATCGGCGAATTATATTATGAATAGATTGTTATTTGCTGCTTCCATAGACCTATGTGTGTATTTTACAAACTCTAAATGTCTCCTTTTACTAGTACTTATGTGTATTTAAATGTCTGAAACCTAAAATAAGCATTATGTGGTTAAAACACTGCATAGTTGTGATTATATGACAAGCACAGAGCTCGTCCGTCTCTGGCTCAGTGCCAGCCAGCGCGCCAAAGCGCAGTTTGAATTTGACAGTTGCGTGACGTCACCGAACATTCTAAATCCCATATGTGGGACCGTACTCTCAGGGGCACAGAAATTAGAATCCCATATGTGGGACCGTACCGCTCAAAGGGTTAACTATGTCCTTACTACCTTTCTGCACCTTGAACATGGAAAGACCTTTGCTGTCTATAGAGGGTCAGAAAGCCCTTGGATTTTGTCAGAAATACTTTAATTTGTGTTCCTTTGGTTAAAATTTCTCAATGATTTTTTCACATTTGCCTTGTCAAAAACGGCTCTGTTCATGCCCAAAAGGTTGATGACACTTGAATTAGGGTAAACACTGGACGACAATGAAAAAGAGGTATTACACAGTTTGAAATAACCCGGTGGTGTCAGTGATCATTACATGACCCAAAATTGACATTTTTTGCCAAAAATCTTTAAGCCTTATTGAACCTGAATAACTTCAGTCCTTTTATTGATGCAGACCACTGAATGAATGGTCCTTTTAGACCAACTGCAGTAAAGCCAATAGTTAAATGCTGTCCACAGCAGGTTGTTCTCAAACATCTCCTCTCCTGTTTTGGCAGCTGCAGTATCTTGTTTGTGAGATTCAGGTATTCTTCTAAAATGATTGAACTAATTCTGTCAGCCGTCTTCTTGCCTGGGGGACCACTGAGGGGTGAGTTAAGTCGTCCTGATTTTTCCTCTTTGATTACTCTGTTACTTCATTTTCAAGCCTTTGACAGCTCTCCACCATCGTGAGGAATCCGGTGGGAGTTGCTTTCTCAGCACTTTTCTTATATTCCCTAGTGCACTCTTCTATTCTCTTTATCCATCTCTTGTAAGAGTGAAGGCAATGTTTTACCTTATGTGGACTCTATTCCCTTAGGTCAGACACAAGGAGGTCCATTGCTTTCGTTGAAATACATCCAGCCAAATATAAAAACAGAAACAGGTGGAATTTTATTAACTACAAATTATTTTAATTTATGAATTACATTAATTTATGTATAGAAGCTTGACAGGCCACCGCAGCATCCACTGATAAGGATAATTATGCTGCATCCTTGCATTAAAATTAGTATACAGCAAACAAATTGCTAGCTTTTAAATGCATTGATTATTGTCTTTTTCCACCCCATCTGGTAAGTGATGTCACCTTAAGCCATCAATGCCAAGAAAACATGTGAGAAATTATGTTTTACATACAGTATATTCTGTGGGACTGCGTTCTGTTTGGAGCTGTTTATGATGACAGTAGGTATCAGCATAGGCTGCAGCTGCGCTCCAAGACAGATTCAGGGTAGGTTCCCTTTGAGGTCCACCATGAATCAGATTCCCACTCCTATGATGACACAACAAGCCTTCTCAAAGGGATTGGCTCAGATAAAGTAGGTAAGGTCCATGGAGGATACATGTATCTGATAATGATGTTGATCCCCATGCCAGGAACCGCTGCACTGGTTTTACTGCATGATCACACCACAAGAAAAAAGAATAACAAAAGCGGGAAATTCAGAGAAAGTGCTGGTTTGCAAATACTGTACATAACAGCTCTATTCCAATCTCAAAGTGAATCTCACTGAATCTGACACAAAAACATATCTCGCTCCTACATTAAGTATTGATAAAATATCAGAGGTTTGGAAATGACAAGAGAGCTTCCTGTTTCTACTAGACTAAAGTATGTTTTTGGCAATCTGACCACATCTTCAGTGTGTAAGACAGCTATGAACAGTTACACTGGGAGGATCGATGTGTGTTAGATATGAAGGGGATATGATGTTCACATTCTCAGCCTGTGTGAACTTTAAAATGATAACAGCTGAAGCCTTCAGCTGATGTGACAGGAGACTATATGAATTATTTTGATGTAGTGCAGCGCAAATGTTGTAGCTGCCGTATTTAATATACATCATGAGGGCAGCATTGATAGCAAGCTGTTATTCTATTTGGTAACTTTATTTATACTGCAGAGTACTAGTGTTTCACATGTCCAGGTTAACAAATACTTGATTTAAAGCTAAACTTGGCAACATCAACACTGTTATTGAACTGAATTTCCAGGTGAAAAAAGGTGCACTTCCATAATGTACTTAAAGGGCATCCTAGGTGTATATGAATCCAATTGGAAATATATCAAAAATTGTCTTGGCATTTTCAAGCTTTAGAATTGCATGGGCGGGTGTTTCTCCTAATGAGTCCAAAACAAGTCCAATATGCATCTATCCATAATAAAAAGTGCCTCACATACTTTTTAACCTCATGCCTTCAAATGTACTACAAGTGGTAAATACACTTTTTAAATACAGGAATAGTATGTTAAAAGCATATATTAGTTCATATTTATGGTGTCCCAAAAAAGCACATTTGAGAACTTATCTTAAGTTTGTCTTATTATACTAAAAATTAGCATCTTAAGTACAAAATTAGTGCGCGAAATAGAGCAATTTAAGTACATTATGGACCTTTTTTTCACCTGGGTTGAATTAACATTGAATTAAATTGAGATGAATAATGACACTATTGTCTTCTGTAGAGTTGTTTTACAGTTGAATTAATGGTAACACTTTATTTTTACGGTCTCTTACTAGTTGCTTATTAGCATGCATATTTCTAGAATATTAGCCATTTATTAGTACTAATTAAGCACATATTAACACCTTATTCTACATGACCTTATTCTACATCCCTAATTCCCAATACCCAAACTAAAAAACGACCTTACTAACTATTAATAAGCAGCAAATTAGGAATTTATTGATGGAAAAGTTGTAGTTAATAGTGAATACGTGTTCACTATTTTAAAGTGTTAACATTATAACACTGTTATTTCCTGTGAAGTGGCATTAAAACTATATTTTATAAAGTGCTAGAGAAATAAATGTGATTTAATACCATTTAATGGAAAAATGAACACAGTGAGCAGTTTGGGACAGACCTTAGAAGCATTTCAAATAATTAGATACAATCCCATTGAGAAATCTGAAACCTAGTTATTATATTCTGTACTGTAATTGATATAATTTCCTGTCTTTCTTATTGAGAACTGGAGTTTTACATTTTAGTCTTTGTGAAAACTGAAAAATGAAAGTTGTTTCTGTAGCTGTTAGAGATGAATTAAAATATCAGGACTGATTCACATCGAAAGCACAATTAAGAGATAAACGACAGATAATGGCAGTGAATTCACCATCGCAGAGCGATTTAACAGGCCTCACTTAATCAGTAATGGAGGACATCGGAAAAGGACTGTTTGGCAATCTGTGTAATTGCGTTCACATTCAGCTGCCCTCCGTTGTCTTCAAGGTGGAGTCTGTGTTTGTCTGAAAGTGGCACTTGGCATTTTGTGATCACTGTATAGATAAATGAAGAAGCATGTGTTTTTGATATCGCTTAGCTTCTGCTTAGTCACATAAGCAACTTAAACAAGTGTTGTCATCTGTGTGGTATTTGTTTTAGATTAGTCTTGAGGCAGGGGCATGTGAGAAGAAAGAAGGATTATTTTGTTCTTAAACTCATAAGCTCAGAGCATAAATGAAGATCCAAGCAGATGAAGACGTTCGTCCCGCAGCATTCCTCTTTCCCCTGTTGCATTCAAGCACTTCTGAAGCACGTCTCCAGCGGTGCACCATCATTAGCATAATAACCCCCTTCATCTGAATAAAGCAGCTACTGAATTGTGGGTAATCTTCAAAGGAGGGATCAAGCTTTGAAGGTAGCTGTGGTGGCTTCAAACACTGTCAACATGCTGATCCCTATGGGCACCCTGAGCATGGTGATTGTTCGGTTTCTTACAGGGGTTTCAACCTTGTGACGTCTTCTCTCGGATAACATTTTGTCAAACCAAAATCACGTTTCCCATATCAGGGATTCTGATCACACTGAAAACCTTATGACACTGATCAAAATTCTCAGAGAGGCGGTGAGATTCAATTATATAGCATTATCAGAGCTGTGTCAGGTAAAACATTATCCTATTAATATTTGATATGGTACATTGAGATTTCAGGATTTTAGGGATCGACTGATGTGATGTATGTAGGTTTATTTCATTCTCCCAGTTGATGATGACAGTATAAACATCCAACAGCTGTTTTCTACTTTTTTCTTCAGTTTTTTTTATTTGTATTTATTTTGATATTTTATGTTTCTCTCTACCTTTTAATCCACACCTGATGTTAGAGTAGTCAATGTGCGGCCTGAATAGCAGTATATATTTATGGCCACTGAAAATAACTCAACATACAGCCATTATTGTCAAAATAGCTGGCAACAAAAGTGAGTACACCCTAAGTGATAACAGCAGTATGTTGTTTAACCATGCAAAGTCACATGTCCTATTCATCATGTTTATGTTTTTGTCTGCTTGACAGGACCATACAAAGTTGTGTATGGTGTATTAGATCAGTTAAAATGAGGTGCTTTAAGTACAATTCTCTCATACTGACCACTGGATGTTCAATATGGCATCTCATGGCAAAGAACTCTCTGAGGATTTGAGATTTAGAATTGTTTCTCTCCACAAAGATGACCAAGGCTATTAGAGGTTCAGTAACACCCTGAAACCCAGTTACACTACAGTGGTCAGGGCCATACAGAGGTTTTCCAAGATGGGTTCCATTTGGAACAGGCCTTGCAAGGGTCGATCTGTGCGTCAGGTGCAGAACCTGGCTTCAAAAAACAGACACATGAGTGCTGCCAGCATTGCTTTAAAGGCTGCAGAAGTAGAAGGTCAGCTTGTCAGTGCTCAGACCATATACCGCACACTGCAACAAATTGGTTTGCATAGGCGTCATCATAAAAGGAAGCCTCATCTGAAGATGGCTCACAAGAAAGCACACAAACAGTTTGCTGAAGACAACCTGTCCAAGAGCATGACTTACTGGAACCATGTCTTGTGGTCTGATGAGACTATAAGATAAGCTTATTTGGCTCAGATGGTGTCCAGCATGTGTGGTGATGCCCTGGTAAGGAGTACCAAGAAAATTGTGTCTTGCCTACAGTCAAGAATGGTGGTGGTAGCATCATGGTCTGGGGCTGCATGAGTGCTGCTGGTACTGGGGAGCTGCAGTTTATTGAGGGAAACATGGATTCCATTATTACTGTACATTCTGAAGCAGAACATGATGCCTTCCCTTCAGAAACTAGCCCGAACGACAGTTTTCCAACATGATAACGAACGACCCCAAACACACCACCAAGTTGACAACTGCCTTGATGAGGAACCTGAAGGTGATGTTGGCCAAGTATGTCTCCAGACCTGAACTCTATTAATCACCTGTGGGGCATCCTCAAGCGTAAGGTGGAGAAGCAACATGTGTCTAACGTCCAGCAGCTCCGTGAGGAGTGAAGGAGGATCCCAGCAACAACCTGTGCAGCTCTGGTCAATTCCATGCCCAGGATAATTCCATGCCCAGGATGATTAAGGCAGTGCCAGATAACAATGGTGCTAACACAATATATTGACACATTGGACAAGTTCACAGTAATTTTCAGGGGACAATAAATCTCTACTGCTATACAAGCTGCACACTGACTACTCTAAAATATATCCGAGTTTTATTTCTATAGTATTGTCCCATGAGAAGATATACTAAAATGGCTGCTGAAATGTGAGGGGTGTACTCACTTTTGTGACATACTTTCGTCACTATGTGACGTCGGTTTTGTACGTGTCACCGCAGTTCTAACTTGAGATGTCAGAAATTAGTTATAGCGATGACATTTTAAAATAACGTACCATCTGTGATAGTATGAACAAAAGCGAATGTAAAGTAAAAACACAATCGCAAGCATGCCATTGTAGCTTGTCTCTTATCTTTCCACTTTTTCATCGGGAGTAATTTTTTCTAAATACAGTTCCGTGCTGGGCTACCGAGCAACTTTGTTACGTCTGGAAAATCATGTTATCATAATTGTGGACGAAAATGTCCACAGTTGCTGTTTTACTGCCTCTAGTGTTCATTTCTGTTGGAAACTGCAGTGATATGTACTTATAGGTACGTATTTCGCATCTTGCGAAAAAGTTCCCACAGGTACGTTTTTTGTCATGAGATCAGGTAGGAAAAGATCTAGTTGGATGCATTGTATTTATTTATTCATTTTCTAAAAATACTGGATAGATTCAATTATTTTAAAATGGACAAATGTTCTAAAAGTAATAAGTAATGCCAATCAGGGGGCAGCTATTTATTTTGTAATTATTTTAGTGAAATGTGTTGTACTATCTTTATTTTTACTTTTCACTTTGAGACAACAGTGATTATGTTATATTTGGCCTTAATAATAGCACAAAATGCGCATGGCAGTGCGTTTCTTGATGATTTACTGGGGACATGTGAAGCTCCGTCTCAGCAGGTGTTTATTAGGCCTCGTCTCTGACTGACAGATTAAAAGAGATCCACAAATAAATCCCCACACAATTTCCAGAGCACCATGGAAAAGCTCCAAAACAATCAATTTATGCAGCATTCTGCAGTTTGTTGATTTGTAGGAAGAGGATTAAAAGGTACTTTGAGCAGCGAACACAAAGATTGTGATAAAGCCGGAAGGCACTTTTAATCAAGCCAGGCTTCCTGAAGTATACAGGAGGCATCGTCTGGAAACTTTGGAAAGTACTGCGTGCCGTTTTAAGAGAAGGACTGGTACGGTGATTGCTTCTCAGTGGTGTTTGTGTCCCTCTGATGCTATGCATATTTATGAGGCCCACGCAGACTAAGAAGGCCTTTTATTATTTATTTCAGATTAAATGCTCGAATACAATCACAAGCAAGTGGATTGGCATTTAGGCTGTGCATATATGTACTGGCATCTTTGGGATGAGACTTAAAGAGGCTGTAATTTAAAGGTGAAGAATGTAAGTTTTTTTTATGTCATATACAGTCTCTTACCCAGTGTATTGTTCATTGACTGCTTCTACTTATGCCATTAATGGGTTTCATTTTTAAAAGGAACACAAAGATGTTTTGTCTTAAAAGGGACATCAGATGCCCATTTTCCACAAGTTGATTTTTTAGGGTCTTCCTGAAATGGCTGCAACATACTTAAAATTGGTTAAATTTCCACAATAGTTGTGTAAAACAACACACTTTTTACTTTGTCAAAAACAGCTCTGTTTACAGCTGTTTCGGTGCATGGCTCTTTAAATGATAATGAGCTCTGCCTACCCCACCCCTCCCTTAAATTTTTTTGTGTATACTGTGGCACATATCATCAAAAACAAAACTAATCCACTGCGTCCTCAGTGGCTCTGATGTCGGAAGAAAATGAAGACTCTTATTTTCACTTTTACATCCAACTATAAAACACCTGCATTGCTTATGTGACATTGCTACAGCTGCTCGAGTGCTAATGCGGGACAGTCAGTCAGCGGTCGTGGGCGGGGCTTGAGCAGTATGATGTCATATTGCTCAGAAAATCAAAATGGCTTGATAATTGAGACTTTTTAGGTTTTTTGGGGATTAAAAAATGACCGATTGTATTTTTTAATCACTGTAGGGTGGTTGTGTCCACACACTCCTAAGAAACATTCATATGCAAACATCATTTGCAGTCCTAAAACTCATAAAGTAAAAAAAAAAAAAAAAGTGAAATTTGCATCCGATGTCCCCTTTTATACGCAGACTTTTGTATTCACTTGGCGTTTTGGTGCACTGAAAATGATCTTACGTCTATTTTTCTTTTCTCTGTTATTTTATCTGGCAAACAACACAAAGCAATAGTAGTTTAAATATGAGTTAGCTTCATAGGTTCACCACACGGTCATATTATAATTATTAAATCATCTTGCGTCCTCCACATTGCCTTTTAGATTTCGTCTGGGACTGAGAATCTCTTCTCACTTAAATATTCAACTGCAGCAAGCCCATCTGATCTGCCACTTAACATCATATTGAGTAGAACCCAACACAACGGAACATCTACAATATTAACCTAATATCAGTTCAGGCCTAGGATTATCGCTGTGTAAGTTGTAGTGGGTGACTTTACTATCCAACAAGCTATGGTATTAATCAAGCAAGTTAACGTTACATCGCTAACATAGCATACACATTAAAAAAATACATCAGTTATCATTATTTTTTGGTCATGACTAATTTAATAATTTATTAATGACTCAGCATCATCTGTATTAAAGAATCACTTCACCCGACGTTTAAAGTGAATAAAATAGCTTTGACTCCCTACTTACTGGAGTTACACAACTACTGAAGAATGCATTTATTATTGAAAGTTCATATTAGAGAAGCTTTTCTCCTCTCATCAGTGAAGTAAAATGCTTCTAGGAAAATATGGTAACCATTGTGAGTTTTTTCAGAGAAAATGCCATAGCTTTCAGATGTCACATCTAAAATTACTTAGGGACTGCATCTAGAAGTACCTTTGGATATTACTCAGAAACAACATCGCAGTATAATCAACCCAGGCTCATGAAAATACCTGCCTCTATATACATTTCTGCAACATCGCAATTACTTACCTTACTGCATGTTTTCGCTACAATTTTAACTTGAAAAGTCCAAAGAGTGGCGCTAAAACACGTTCAATACGTGACCGTGGCATGTGTTATTATGTTGGTACAGGCATGTGTTGCTGCGTTTTTATTACACTGCTTGAGGTACGTATTATGGCTGTTCAGAATTAAAATATCCAGGGAGTGTCGCTAAAGGTTAATGCTCTATCGTGTTGGGAATATCCCTTATGCCAAACCCAACCTACCCCTACCAAAAATGCAAAAGTGGTATAAAAATGCATTTGTTGATGCAGCTGTGCTATTTTAACTTACTTATGTGGATTTGCATTGTTTTGTCAAACCATAGCTTTATGGGGTTCGTACTGGAGCTCTTTATCACTCAACTTCAACACTGTATCGCGTGAGCTACCGAGCAAACCTACTGAATTAAAAAAACTAGTGCATATGAAGCTGTATATGTGATGACAACGTTCAAAAGTATCAGTTGTCAAATCATGCTTTATCAATCAAAACTCTGTACCTGTAAATCATACTTTGTGTGAAAAGGCATAAAAGTTGTCAGAGTTTTACTGCCTCTGGTGTTCATTTCTACTGGGAACTGCAGTGATTTGTACATATAGGTACGTTTTTTTCACCTTTTCAGAAATGTATATAGCATTTCCAATGAGCCAATCTTGCATATATGCACCCACCCATTCTCTAACACCAGGGAGGCATCCCTGAAATACATTTTTCAGCATCACAGGCAATACTATGCATAAATCCATATCACTGGACATCCACTTCATGATTGTATTTAGTTTTCTCCTCCTGTGCAAGATATTTATAGCTTGAATAGACTGCACAAATCAAATTCTAATCCACAGGCATTTGTTGGAAAAAAGATAAATAACAATAACATTTAAAATTGATCATTTCCAATAGTAGCTATAATATTGCAAGAGTTTGACTTCTAAAATGATAAAGCACAGATTGCTGGTATAGATCTTAGAAGCTATGCATTATTGATTAGATCACAAGTAGTTTCCCACTTTTGATTCCTGGCACAATCTGGTGCATGCTGTGACCCGAAAAAGTATTTGGACACTTAAAGGGATAGTTTACCCAAAAAGGAAAATTCTGTCATTAATCACTCACCCTCATGTTGTTCCAAAGTTGTAAGACCCCAAACAGTACTGTATACTGTATGTGCCAAAACTATGTTTGTTACAATAGAATAGAATGCTAGCGTTTTATAAGGATAATATGGATAAAATAATAAATATAAATGATAATATAATGGGTTTATTCAAGTGAAAAATATTATGACATATATAAACCAGCCTAATGAAAAGTCAGCTTTATAGGTTTAATCAGGTAATAATTGATCTGTCAGGTAACAATTGATCTCTATATACAACAAGAGTCACGATGAGACCTCCCTGCGCTTTTTTGGGCAATCAGAAAACTAGCCAATCAGAAACATTTTCAATTTGTGAATCACTTTCCATGTTCGAGTTTGCTGATGCTGGGTTGTTGTTGAAGTAGCCTCAACAACAACCCAACCCAACACAGCACAGGACATATGGCAGGATCATATAGTTTCCCACTAAATAAGACAACATATAAGAGAGCAGTGCTCCCCTGGATTGTGTTTTGTTTTCACAGTCTGAGGGGCACCATCACAAACAGGAATTCAGGAGAGGCATCTCTATGCATAATTCAGCCTCACCGTGTCAGCAAGTGCATAAAAGCCTCTGAAGGGCTTGAAAAGGCACTTGTAGTTCAGTGTAAGCTCCGTTCACAATAATGTATAGTTTCTGGCTTGAGGAAGGTGCACAACTAAATGTTTGTCTCAAAAACAACTCTGGCTTTCACAAAGTCATCCAGGCAAGGATTTAGTGTTTGTCAGATCCATGCTGGCGCAGGATGCAGTGAATGCATCGCACTGACATGACTCTGGAAACTGCGGCTATTTGTCATGGGTGAGCATGTACACAAGGTTTTGATAACCTTTTAAGGATACGGAGTTTTTGAAACAGGCCACCTGTATCTGAAAGCTGTCGGACACAGGCTAGAGTGTGATAGAGTGTTTTTCTGTATTTTACTACATCGACGGATCAAAAGAGCAGGCGCTTTGATGCAGGGCTTTACTACTCTAAAGCTCACACATAGGGTAAAGGTGATTTCACTCTAGACCCGGGCTAAGCTTCTGATATTCTCCTCTTTGTGAGATTTGATCTGTACAAGCAAACATGTTACACAAATGTAGTTTCAGCCTGAGTACCACTAACAAGAGTTGAAAGTTCAGGACCTAGTACTGAAGTAGCTAGTATAAGTGGCAACTCTTACAAAGTGTAATGGTGCTGGCATGGAAGGAGAAATTTGCCGCGCTGATAAACAGAAGCTGCTTGATTCGAAAGTGACTTCTGTGTGAACTATGTGTTGCTATACTGCCAACAGAAATTGGTTTGTAAATGCTGATATTTACAAAACACATAAAACACATTCAGCAGTCAATATAAGTTTCAAAAATTCAAACATTTTCCCATATTTTTTTCTTGTTGATTACAGTACTTCTATAGATGGTTTATCCACCTTTTTGTTCACATAAGATTGTATGGTGTGGCTTCCAGTCTCATCCACGTCCAGTTATTTTTAGCTGTACAAAACAGCTTGTTTTACTGCTTGATATTGGAAATTGGTGCGTCTTACCATATTATTTTAATGTATTATCTTAAAGGGTTAGTTCACCCAAAAATGAAAATTAGCCCATTATTTACTCACCCTCCAGGCATCCTAGGTGTGTATGACTTCCTTCATATACACCTATATTAAAAATTGTTCTGGCTCTCCCAAGCTTTCTTATGGCAGTGGGTGGGTGTTTCTCTTCATCAGTCCAAAACAAGTCCAATAAAGTGCATCTATTCATAATAAGAGGTTTCTCACATGGCTCCGGGGATGAACATAGGCATACTGTAGTGAATAGATGCATTTTTGTAAGAAAAATATCTATGTTTAAAATGTAACAGTCCCTTTTTAATCTAGTTTTTGCAAACTGTTGTACACAGAAACAAAACAATGGTCATAAATTAGATGTACAAAACAAGGATTTATAAAGAAAAATGTTGGAGGATTTCGATATAAGCCAAGAGTAGACTGGTTTTCTTTTGCTAAAGTAGTGAAACTTTGCTCCAACAAACAAACTTCCATGTACAATAGTTTGCACAAGCTACATTAAGCTGATTATTACATTTTAAATATGGATATTTTTCTTATAAAAACACATCAATTTGCTACAGGAGACCTTTATTCACCCCCCAGAGCCATGTGAGACACTTTTTATTATGGATGGATGCGCTTTATTGGACTTGTTTTGGACTGATGAAGAGAAACACCCACCCATTCTAAAGCTTGGAAATGCCAGGATAATTTTTAATATAACTCCGACTGGATTCGTCTGAAAGAAGGAAGTCATATACACCTTGGATGCATGGAGGGTGAGTAAATAATGGGCTAATTTTCATTTTTGGGTGAACTAACCCTTTCATTGTGAGCAGTCTGGTTTGTAGTGCAAACAGTTTTACCGTTTACTGCACATTGTTATTCTTCTCGTTATTTCCCTATGGTGGATAATGAACTGGAAACCTCACCTATAGGCTTACTTCTGTGTTGAAGAAAAAGGTGGATTGGCAGAAAATAATTCCAGTTCGCAAATCTATTCAGCCCCTGGCAGCCCAGGGGATGTGCCATTTCAAGCTGGCCTTGCTGGGTGTTCTGAACAGCCCAGGACCTATTAAAGCATACAGCTGCGGGAGTCAAGCCAGCATCATAACATCTGCTTAGACCCTGCCCCCAGCAAAGGTCACTAACACAAATCTGTGACTAATCTTCAAATGCTTCACAACAGTGTAGCCTGATCAGCTTCAAATCATACATGCTGGTTGACTAACCTTTACCCTTACTTAGTTTTTTTTCCCCCCCCTAACATCTATGGCATTTTCATTTAGAAGGATATTCCTTTTGACAAATGCCTAATGACATGTTAGTCATTGACTTGAAGTCATGGCTAACAACCAGAATGTATTCAATGAAGCCTGACAAAACAAAAGGTGATGGTACTACAGGCCTATAAATGTAAAATGAGAATTGCTTTGTTACTGTTAATGTATTTGCATTATGATTTAGTGCTACCAGTCTCATATAAAATGAAGCAATGTCACAGTAGATATTGTGACTTATTGCATAGAGCTAAGAAAAACAATAAGAAATATACATAATTTTTATACAACTTACAACTTAGATGTTACAACTTGCTTACAAATAAGTTGATCAGTACATAATTTAGCATAATAGCATTATATATTATAAATGTTATTACTGTTATTAAAATGCCATATTCTAAGATAAATCAAGGCTGCTGCACAAAGATTGAGTTAATTAAACAGCTTACTGTATTTTTTATGCTTAAGACAAAAAGATTTCTTTTTTTTTTTTGTTCATCACCATTTGTGTGAGGTATTTAAAGTGGCTTTTAGCTTCCAATTTTGAGGGTGCTTTTTGACCAGGATGTGGAGGCTGAAGGTCAACTTTGAGAGCATCCATTAAAAGATTAGTGTACTTCCAGAAAAAAAAAAATCCTGATCATTTACTCACCTCTATGTCATCCAAGATGTTCATTCTTTCTTCAGTTGAAAAACGTCTCGGGTTACTACTGTAACCTTAGTTCCCTGAGGGAACGAGACGCCGCGTCTAGAAACGCTATGGGGAACGCCATTGGCGGGCCGCACTCTGAATCATGTCTTGCAACCAATGAACGATGGGGGTGACGTCACAGGCGCGGTGACGTCACCGACCAGGAAGTATAAAGCACGTGCGTTTGACGCCCGCGGCAGCTCTAGCATGAAGCGAGCGCCGCAGGGGGCGGGAATTATGGTCCAAGACGCGGCGTCTCGTTCCCTCAGGGAACTAAGGTTACAGTAGTAACCCGAGGCGTTCCCTTCCGGGAACTCGAGCCGCGTCTAGAAACGCTATGGGGAACGAGACTACCTACGTCCCCATAATTTCCGAACCCTGCGCAGTGTCTGTGCCAGCAGGTGGAAAGAAGAGAGCCTTTGTCTAGCATTCCGCGGACAAGAGGCCCTGTAGTCCTCGGCCCTCAGGCACACGAGGAATGGTAGTCTTCCTCTGTCTGGTAGCCAGCCAGAGCGAGAGGTACTCCGCGGCCCTCAGGCACACGCAGAGTCTTAGTCCTTTGTCTGGGAGTCAGCCAGAACAAGAGGGACCGAATGACCACTGTCTAGCACTCGGCGGACAGATGGTGTGTGTAGTCCCCGGTCCGTAGACCCACGAGGATGGTGAGCTTGACCTCCAGGCTCCTCGGCCCTCGGGCACACGAGGAGGGGGTGATCCTTTGTCTGGGGGTTCAGCCAGAACAAGAGGGATCCAAGGCTCGGCCTGCGCTACACCAGGGCGCGAGGGATAAAGCCATTGTCTAGCATTCCGCGGACAAGAGGGCACTGTAACCCCCGGCCCTCGGGCTCACGGGGAAGACAGTAGGGGCCTCTGCCTGGTAGCCAACCAGTGCATGAGGCACTCCTCGGCCTTATTTGAAGGCAGACGAGGAGTCTTAGTCCTTGGTCTAGGAATTTCCGGAACCAGAGGGACCGAATTACACTCGGTCTGGTAGCATCCTGCGCCAGAACACGAGGACAAGTAAGCCATTGTCTAGCATTCCGCGGACAAGAGGGCTGTATGGTTCTCGGCCCGCAGGCACACGAGAATAACGACCTCCGCCTGGTTCGCCAGCCAGTGCAGGAGGCACCCCTCGGCCCTCGGGCACACGAGGGGTCTTAGTCCTTTGTCTGGGGATTCAGCCAGGACAAGAGGGACTGACAGCTCGGTCTGGTAACAGCATCAGAGCGCGAGAGTAAGGGCCTTTGTCTAGTATTCCACGGACAACAGGCTGAATATTTCTTTCTTTGCAGATCTCTTTCAGTTTGGCGAAACTGACTTCTCTTCTTTCCGCAGAAAGAATGCGCCTTGAGAAGTCTCCTCCTGGCTAGGGAGGTGGCTGACTCTCTAGGCCTAGCGCACTAGGCCGAGAGCACAGCAGAGCCTGGAGCGGCTCTGAGGTCAAGCTCATAATACCTGACAAATGTTAGGGGCGAGGACCAACCCGCAGCATTGCAGATGTCCTGTATGGGGACACCTGCCGTCAGAGCTCTCGAGGCACTCATACCTCAAGTGGAGTGAGCCTTAAGTCCCAAAGGAGAAGGGAGACCAGAGGACTCATAAGCAGTAGCTATGGCATCGATGATCCATCTACTAATTGTGGGCTTTGAAGCCGGGCTCCCCCTCTTAGGGGGGCCGTAACAGACGAACAGTTGCTCTGTTTTACGCCACATGGCAGCTCTGTGGACGTATGCGTCTAAAGCTCTGACAGGGCACATGCAATTTAACTTCCTGTGACTCTGCTCCACGTATGGAGGAGGATAGAACGCCTGCAGCGTTATTGGCTGCGGTGCTAGGAAGGGGACCTTCGGGACGTACCCGACCCTGGGATACAGAAAGGCCTTGGCCATCCCTGGGGCAAACTCTAAATGAGACGGGGCCACTGACAGGGCCTGCAGGTCGCCTACTCTCTTGAGGGAGGTGAGTGCTAACAGAAGCGCTGTCTTTATTGTGAGGATGCGATCTGTAGACTCCTCTATGGGCTCAAATGGAGGCTCACATAGAGCTTCTAGCACCACAGCGAGGTCCCATGTGGGGACCCTGGGTGTCACTCGAGGCCTCAACCTGAGCGCACCGCGGAGGAACCGTATGACCAAGGGCTCTCTGCCCACTGAGAGGCCACCTAGAGGGGCGTGGTAGGCACTTATAGCCACCACGTAAACCTTCAAGGTGGAGTGAGCTAGCCCTGCGGAAAGGCGAGACTGTAGAAACTCCAGAACTGTACCGACCGGGCAGTTGACTGGGTCTAAGTGGCGCTCGTGGCACCATCTCGCGAACAAGTTCCACTTGAGGCCATACAGTTTCCTCGTAGAGGGAGCTCTGGATTGGAGGAGGGTCTCAACCACTTCAGTAGGGAGACCCGCTCCTATGAGTTGCGCCCCCTCAGGGGCCACACCCATAACCTCAACTTCTCTGGTTGGGGGTGGCAGACTGCGCCCCCAGCCTGAGACAGGAGGTCCCTCCTGACGGGAATCTCCCATGGAGAGCCGTCGAGGAGAGATACCAGGTCCGAGAACCATACTTGTGCCGGCCAGCGCGGGGCTACTAGTAGCAGCCGCACTTGAAACCGACGGACCCGTTCCAGAACTCCCGGGAGCAGAGCGATCGGGGGAAAGGCGTACAGACGCAGCCTCGGCCACGTCTGTGCCATGGCGTCCAGCCCCAGTGGAGCTGGAGGAACTAGAGAGTACCAGAGGGGACAGTGCGATGTCTCTTGAGTCGCAAACAGGTCCACCTGTGCCTGGCCAAACATTCTCCAGATCTGCTTCACCACTTCTGGGTGAAGCATCCATTCCCCGGGCCTCAGCCCCTGCCTTGACAGGACGTCTGCTCCCACATTCAGATGTCCAGGAATGTGGACTGCTCTCAGGGAGAGGAGTTTTCCTTGAGACCACAGGAGGATCCGATACGCCAGCTTGAATAAGGGGCGTGAGCGGATCCCTCCTTGATGGTTTATGTAATAAACTACCGCTATGCTGTCTGTACGAACGAGGACATGACGGTTTCTTAGGTCTGGTAGAAAACTCCTCAGGGCCTGGAACACCGCCAGCATCTCTAGGCAGTTGATGTGCCATGAGAGGTGGTGAGGGCTCCACAGGCCTTGGGCTGAGCGGCCACTAGCTGTCGCTAGCGTAACGCGGCGGCATGGCATCCCCAAGACCGGTCCCTGAGAGAGAAACCAGGGTTTCTTCCACATGACCAAGGCACGTAGGCAGCGCCGCGTGACATTGATCTTGCGGAGTGGGTTTCCCCTCGGGGAGAACCCCCTGGTTTTGAGCCACCACTGTAGTGGTCTCATATGCAGCAGTCCAAAAGGTATCACGTTGGAAGCGGCTGCCATAAGACCTAACAGTACTTGGAACTGTTTGACAGTGAGTGACTGGCCTAGCTTGACCGCATTTACTGCAGTGAGTATGGACTCTATCCGAGCAGGTGACAATCGTGCCCGCATCGTGGATGAATCCCACACCACGCCCAGATAAGTAGTCCTCTGTAATGGAGAGAGGACGCTCTTCTTGGCGTTGAGTCTCAACCCCAACTTCTGCATGTGAGCGAGAACAACACCTCGATGCTGAACCGCTAACTGCTCTGAGCTGGCTAGGATCAGCCAGTCGTCTATATAATTGAGTATGCGGATGCCCTGGAGTCGCAGTGGAGCCAGCGCAGCATCCACACACTTCGTAAAAGTTCGGGGTGAGAGAGCTAGGCCGAACGGAAGTACTCTGTACTGGTACGCTTCGCCCCTGAAAGCGAACCTGAGAAACTTCCTGTGCTGAAGAAGGATGGAGACGTGAAAATAAGCGTCTTTTAGATCTATCGTGACAAACCAGTCCTCGGACCTGATTTGTGACACGACCTGCCTGACAGTAAGCATCTTGAACTTCAGTTTTCTGACTGAGCGGTTTAGAAGCCTGAGATCTAAGATGGGCCGAAGCCCCCCATCCTTCTTCGGAACAATGAAGTAACGGCTGTAGAACCCGGATTCCCTGTCTTGAGGAGGGACCACCTCGATGGCCTCCTTCCTCAGAAGAGTATCTACTTCTTGTTCCATTACCAGACCCTGCTCGGGGCTCACTAAGGTTGGAAATACCCCGCTGAAAGGTGGCGGCTTGGCGCCGAACTGGATAGCATAACCTTTCTCTACAGTACGCAGGACCCACTCTGAAACATTTGGCAGTAGTTTCCACGCTGCCAGAAAGTCTACTAAGGGTACCAGCCTCTCGAGACTGGTGTCTGGATTTACTCGAGGAACTAACTCGGAGACCTGTAACAGCGGACTGGCAGGACGCTCCTGAGCTAGCTCCTCTGAGGACCCCCGCAGGGGTTGCGAACACTCCAGGGCCGTTTAGCCGAGGACTTCTTCGACTGAAGGACGACCCTCAGGTCGGGCCTTCTGTCGGGAGCCCTCGGCTTAGAGCGTCGCCGTCCCCGCCCTCTAGGCTGGGCCGGAGGGGTACGGGTGGCAACGCTCTGTTTCTGTGCCTCACGATACGAGGAGCTCGTACACGGCTGGGGCTGCTCCCGTCCAGCAGCCCCAGAGGAGTAGACACGGCGAGGGAGGAAGGTCCTGAACGCTGCAGCCTGTCTACGGGCCTCCTGGTGCCTGGCGACAACTGTATCGACCGAGGCACCGAAGAGGCCGGACGGCTGCAAGGGGGCGTCCAGGAGTGTGACCCTGTCCTTCTCTTTGACTTCGGACAGGGTCAGCCAGAGATGCCTCTCCGCTGCCACCAGGGCTGCCATAGACCGGCCCACAGCACGGGCGGTCTCCTTGGTGGCGCGGAGAGCGAGATCTGCAGTACGCTGCATCTCTGACACGTTCACTTCCTCACCATCGCTCAACTCCTTCAGCAGGTCGGCTTGATAGGCTTGTAGCACTGCCATGGTGTGAAGGCAAGGGCCAGCCTGACCTGCTGCCGTGTACGCCTTGCCCATTAAGCCTGATGTAACTTTTAATGGCTTAGTGGGCAAGGGCGGAGCCTTCAGAGACGATGCCGAGCCGGGGGACAGATAGCCCGCAAGCGTCTGCTCAACCCGTGGCATCGTCCTATATCCGCACTCCTCCGCGCCCGCGATATTTCCATAATTCTCAGCGGGGTTGAATAGGCGGAAGGAGTACGGCTTCTCCCACGATCTAGAAAGCTCTTTATGTAGATCGGGGAAGAAGGGAAGGCTCCGCTTAGGAGGTGCTGACTGTGTCCGCAGGAAGCGCTCATCTAACGCGCTTCGCTGCGGCTCATATGCTTTGCGACTTTCTTCCGCGGGCCAAGCGATGTTGAGCTTGGCCACAGCGTTTGTCAGCACCTCCAATAGCTCCTCGTAGTGAGGCGAACGGGGCGGCGGTTGTGGCTCACTATCCAGAGCTGCAAGGTCGACCTCCTCGGAAGAAGACAACAAGAGCTCCGGGATCAACTCTGGAGGGGAAGAAACCGCAGTGCGGGCTTCCGCGTCCAAGAGAAGATCGCTCGACTGGCTGAGTGAGGGCAGAGATAGGGGTTCACCCGTCTCCATTCCCTCCAGCAAATCGAGCTGCGAACCCCACGAGTGCAGCTGCCGCTCCGCCTCGGCGGAAGCGGGGCCACTCCCGCGGGGAACGCTGGTGAAAGCCCCCTCCTCGAAGAGGGCTTTCCGGGAGCGAAGCACACGCACCGGCAATCGGTCACAGTGCGCACAGCCAGCCTTTTCGAGGGCTGACTGAGCGTGCTCCGCTCCCAAGCAGACCACGCATAGGCTGTGTGTATCCCCACCAACAATGTAGCGTTGGCAGGGAGGGACACACTGCCTATGCGGGCGCTGAACCGCCACCGCTTTTCTAAGTTGCTTAGATACAATTTACTCAAATAAAAGTGTACCAAACTGGGCACAAAAACAGCAAATGGCATAGACAGAGACAGACACAGAGCGCTCTCGCTGAATGACAAAAGCTGCCGCGGGCGTCAAACGCACGTGCTTTATACTTCCTGGTCGGTGACGTCACCGCGCCTGTGACGTCACCCCCGTCGTTCATTGGTTGCAAGACATGATTCAGAGTGCGGCCCGCCAATGGCGTTCCCCATAGCGTTTCTAGACGCGGCTCGAGTTCCCGGAAGGGAACTGAAGTTTTTGAGAAAAATGTTCCAGGATATTTCTCAATATAATGGACTTCAAAGGGGATTAAAAGGTTGAAGGTCCAAATTGCAGTTTCAGTGCAGATTCAAAGGGCTCCACACGATCCCAGCCAAGGAATAAGGGTCTTATCTAGAATTATCTCTTATTATCTTAAATTAATATACTTTTTAACAGCAAATGCTCTACTTGCACTAGCTTGACCGTGACATAGGCAGAATTACCAACTCAGTGTTTACAAAGCAAATGTGCAAAGAAACTCAGTGCCCTTTACAAAAAAAGGTAAAACAACGTCGGAAAAGTTTGAAGTTGGAGGAGAAAATGAGAAAAACCAAAGTAGACAGATGAAGAACGAATTAACCGTGAATGACTTTTCCAACGTGATGCATGATCACAGAACAAGACAAGCATTTGTGGTTAAACAGTATATAGATTTTAGGGGTGGGCGATATGACCTAAAATTAATATCACGGTATTTTTCATCTTTTGAACGGTGACGGAATAATATCACGGTATTACTTTTTTTGGTACATTTTGGGAGGAGTGGCCTGTCCTGTCCCTTTAGTATGTGAATAAAGTTAATATTTTTATAATATAATAAGTAAATGGTAGGTATCCTTATCAAAATGAGACATGGAAGAGTATTATGCATTCTCAACATATTTATTTTGCAAAAAACCTAAAGATCTTACTTAACAGTGTACAACAAAACAAAAATTATTTTTTATTGAAATTTAATTTCTGCAATATTTAAAACCTTTAAATAACTGGGGGAAATCAACCCATAGCAACAGTTTAAAAGTAGACCAATTCTGTGGGGAAAAACGCGGACTTGGCAACCCTGCATCCAACACGAGCTGCTGGAGTTATTGTCATTGCACACATGAGTACGAAATTTTCATCCGAGATTTTTGCACGTTAAAAAAAATACAGGTTATGTTAATCGAGTTTACACACTGCCTTTGAAACTTTCGTCCGTCATAAAAAAATTTGGATCGTGTTTGATTTTCTGCATTTTCGCTAATAAGTATTTTGATAAGGATGGCGAATATGAGAAAACTAAAAAAACGCATACGAAAATCGGACTCAGTGTACAGTGACCTTTAGGTTTGAATGATCATGGGTCGAAAGTAAAGAGAGATGACAAAAATAGACTGGAGGATTTGCTGCAATCTTGTACTCACTGACAAATATCTATTATAAGATGTGCTGCTCCCTTTACACAGAGTGTGCGTTATCGCAAAATCGAAAGTAAAAGTAAACAGCGCGAGCACTCAGTTAAAAGCGATTTCTATACCCTGCATATTGAAAGTGCAAAAATTAAATTATATACAATATTAGTTCGCCTCGCGCCCGTTCAATTTGTGATCCGCTGTATAAATCCTTCAGTCGGCTGACCGGGAAAAGTCCCGGTCATCCCGATTGCCACTCCGCCCCTGGTATAGGCTACAGGCCCGACCTTTCTTCACGATGTTCACCAGTCGTTTAATGGCCACTCCCCTTTTACCTACCACCTGCAAAGCTGATACGAATATGTTTTTCTTTTTTATTTACAACAAGATATATAGTATAAGGACAGGTATTCAGACCACAACTGAACGTTTGAAGAAAATTGAATGCCTTATTATTTAGAATTAGCTATTATTGATGTAAATGCAGCCGTTCGAGGCACATAATTGATTTATTACGGTATTGACGGTATTAGAAAATCCATGTCGTGGCGCAATGTCACACCGGTGCTGACTATGACACCGGTGTACCGCCCACCCCTAATAGATTTATTTTTTTTAGATGCTTTGCTAGATAAGACCCTTATTCCTCAACTAGGATTGTGTAGAGCCTTTTAAAGCTGCATTGAAATGCAATTTGGACCTTCAACCCGTTGGCCACCATTGAAGTCCACTATATGGAGAAAAATCCTAGAATGTTTTTCTTAAAAACCTTCATTTCGTATTCGACTGAAGAAGGAAGACATGAACTTCTTGGATGACATGGGGGTGAGTAAATTATTAGGAAATTATTATTCTGGATGTGAACTAATCCTTTAAATGACTCCCTTAACTTTTGGCAAGATTGTAGAAAGGCTGCATTATAATACCTAGAGCAGTATAGAAACTATTTTTTCCTTTACAATGAAGTTACAGAATTCAACAAATGACAGATTTGAGCAAAACACAACCATTCTGACCAATGTAAGGTCAAATATAACAATCAGTTATGGCTTTTTGTTAAATGTATGCATATGAAATCATATATTCATTTTATCTATGCTTTCATTTTGAATGTAGTAACTTGTTTGTTTTGAGAAATACATAAATATTTAAGCTTTAAGCAATTTATTTTACTATTTAAAGCCACATGTCTCAGGCTTTATGATGTGTATGTATTTGACACTAATGAGCATTTATTATTATCACCAATGTCCCAGTGCTTAATCTGAGCCTGTATGTGCCTGAAAACAAGCAGTAGTCTGAGGTGTTGATGAATGTATCAGTAAAAGTAAGCAAAGTCAGTTGCGTCTGCTCTCTCTGGAGTACCTGCTAGCAGGAAGGGTGATAACAGTGTTTATGCTTTTCAGTCTAGAGCACTGGTTAGGATAAACCCTGTGGCAACACACATCTTCTTTTCTGAGAAGTGTTCATATCCCCTGCCACTTCGCATTAAAAACAGATATTTACAGCAGGATGTGATTCTTACCTGCAGTTAAACGTCATGTCTCTCAGGTCTGGTGGTGTTATGGCTTACCTGAGAAAGACTGCCTTCAGTTCTTCCTTGGGCAGACTGCAAACAAGGTGACGTAAACAGTGTGAATGTTTATCACCTGGGTCTGTGTTCTTTTTCTCTGCACAAAAGAGAAGTTTTTGTGCATTCAAAACACAACTACCTTTACCTAGCTATGAAACACCACAATATGACTCTAGCAGTATGACAAAAATGTCATTTCAACAGGTTTAGCAAAAGGCATGTTTTTTGTTAATATTTTATATTGTAGTGTCTGATTTAATGACATGGTTTGCAGTGCTTTATGGTTTGAGAAGTTCATTCCCATTTAAAGGTTGTTAAGTACACAGTCCTGAATCAGATTGGTTGGTTTGGTTCAAGGCTTTGAGCCCTTTACAGAAAAACTTTCTGAAATGGAGAAAATAAATGGAAAAAAATATTTTTTTAATGCCAAGGCAACTGAGGTAAACTACGGACAAAAGATTCCACTTCAAAACAGTAAAGAAACACAGACAATAGAAATTATTGCCTAAATGCTTAAAATGGTTTAAATAATACAGTAGGTGTTATATATCTACATTTCCAAAAGTAAGTAAGTAAAAGTAATAAATGAATGAATAGACAGCAAACAGGATGAGCCACTACAGTCCAATTTGAATGGCAATGACCTGAAATAGAAAGAAATTCACATGTGATTCAATTCTGTGAACTGTAAAAAAATTTGTCAAGACCAAATCTGAATGTTGGCTTAAATAAAGAATGACAGACAGAACAACAGGTACATAGAACAATAGAACAGATAAAATGATGGATAGAAATGCATGAATGGCAGCAAAATGAGCAAATTACAGCTATAAATGGGGCTTCTAAATAAATGTTTCACTATGTAATAATACTATGATTAGCAAAATGTGACTACAAATGGAGTTTAATTAAACCATGTCTCAGAAGGATAGATACATAGATATAGACAGTTAATTGTGACATGTTTATTTGATCAAAATACAGTAAAAAGGTAACTGTATGACATATTATTACAATTTAAAGTTATATTTCTGTTTTAAAAAAACAATTCTGTGATGGCAAAGAGTTTTCAGTAGTCATTATTCTAGTCTTCAGTATTTCATGATTCAGACTTATGCAGATTTTCTGCTTAGGAAACTTTTTTTTATTATCAAGATTAAAAACATTTGCTTAATATTGCTTAATATTTTTGTTAAAACTGTAATACATTTTTTATAATTATTTAAAGTTCTATAAAAAATCTAAAGTTCAGAAGAACAGCATTTATTTGTCACTTTAGACCAAATTAATGCATCCTTGCTGAATACAACTACAATTTCTTAAAAAAAAAAAAAAAAAAGATTTCACTGACCCCAGACTTTTAAACTGTGTTGTAGATTTTAAGTTATTAAATATTTCATAAGGAAGAATTTGAACTTGCACCGCCTTTCCCAAAAGTTTAAATAAATGTAAGTTACCTTCACTTTCTGACCCTTTGCTAGTTTTACATTCCAAAGATGCCGTTGGGTCAAATGAGATGGATAAATTGAGTCCAGTCTCCCAATCAATGCCATTGTGACCTTTTCTACAAATACAGTTCTTCCATTAAAGCTCAGTTATTTGAGGCAGGCTTTTCCCAAGTGAGTAATTACACTCATTACAGCCTGTGTTGCTCCTTTAAATGGGGATATTTATTTAAATGCCAACAGTGAAAGTGTTTTTGGTAAAATGTGAATGGGTGATGCCCCTAGAGAATACAATCTATATATCTAGACAGGTGTTTGTCTACTGATTCTTAGCACATTCAGTGCTCCAGACTGCAAAATAAATAATACCCTCTTGTTAGAACACACGCCATGTGATGTCCGATTCACAACATATTTACAAAGAATTGGTATTTGTTTAATATTTGAGAGTCAATTGTACAAGGTTATATTCGTAGAAAATGCTTGAACAACTAATGAGTGATTTTTTTTCCTTTTTGTCCTCACATGCTAGCATGCATATATTAAAAAAAGTCCTAAAACACAGCTTTATCACCATCAGAGCCCAACAGGTAGCATGTCTTCCAGGTCTCTTTTTGCTCTCAGACATTGACAGTGCGTCTACCCCCGGTGTGAGCCGTCTGTATTCACTTATGTCAGGGCGAAGCTGGCTGCATTATCCGTCTTGCAAGGTGTTGATTGGATTACAGCAGTGGGGCGAGGTGCGGAAGCTGATGGGGTGAGTGTGTGGAATGAAGCCGTTTATTCCCAGCGGTGTCAGCACCCTCACGACCAACCACTCATTCCTCGGTTAATACACCCTTCCCCACAGGGAAGCTTCTTCACAAGGCTCCATCAGCTGAGCACTAACCCAGGATAAAGGCTGCCTAAACCAACCACATCCGTTACACTGGAGATAAGGGGCGAATGTGGCAGCATATGGAATTGTCAGTTAAACATGTAGTATGAGATGCTGTAAAGGTCACTGGAGGGTGAGTTTGGAGGGAAGAGGTGTGACCATTTGAATTTGACCATCTCTCTCTGCTTTACCCTTCTTGTTTTCCATGTTTCCTCATTCTTTTTCATTTCAGTTCGAGAGACTCCAAGTATTGTGCCAGTCATTTGAAATTGCACATAGCTTGGTTTGTGAGCATATGAACGATGATGTTTCATGTAATGTTTATAATATATATATATATATATATATATATATATATATATATATATATATATATATATATAATATTCTGCAGGTATAGCTTGCCAACAGGAACGTGAGTGAATTACTGTGTTGTTTTGGTTGTGTACAAATCACCTTCATAAACACATCATCGCTGTTGTCTCGGGTTAAAAAGGGACCCCATATTAAGCATGGACTTCATTTTGCTAGGTGACTAAATGACAGCCAACAATTTATCATATTGTGAATATTTATTTACATAAAACATATTCCAGTAGGGGATTATGGTTGAAAATAGGATATTTGTATACTTTTTATACATTTTTAAAGAAAACTTAGGCTATGTTGTCCACATTAATCTGGATAAAGCACATTAAAACATTTTTCTCTACGTTTTGGCCTTTCATCAACTCTGCAACAGCGTTTTTCAATCAAAAACATATATTTTTGAAGATGCTCTCCCAAGTGGATGGATTTAAAAATGTATTTTCAATGGTCATTGAAAATTTTTGAAAATGATGACACATGCTTATTCTATGTACACACACACACACACACACACACACATATATATATATATATATATATATATATATACGGCAGTGTGTGTGTGTCTATATATATATATATATATATATATATATATATATATATATATATATATATATATATATATATATATATGTGTATAAAAAGTTGAAAAGAACAGTGTTTATTTAAAACAGAAATCTTTTGTAACAATATAAAATACCATCTAAAAGTTTGGGGTCAGTAATTTTTTATTCTTTCTTTTTTTTTTAAAGTAATAAATACTTTTTTGTTTACCAATGATGTGTTAGATTGATAAAAAGTGATAGCAAAGACTTACATTGTTAGAAGAATATTTATATTGTGAATAAATGCTGGTCTTTTTAACCTTTTTTTCCATCAAGAATCCTGAAAAAAGAATCACAGGTTCCAAAAAAAAAATCTTAAGCAGCACAACTGTTTCCAACATTAATAATAACAGTAATTAATCAGCATATTAGAATTATTGTATTATTTTTGAAGAATCATGTGACACTGAAAACTGAAGTAATGGCTGATAAAGAGTCAGCTTTGCATCACATGAATAATGAATAGAACACCATTATTTTAAACTGTAATAATATTTCGCAGTATTACATTTTTTTTTCTGTATTTTTGATCAAGTAAATGCAGCCTTCATAAGCAGTTAAGAACTCTTTAAAAAAACTGATCCTTACTGATCCCAAACTTTTGAGTGGCAGTGTATATTGTGTCTGTTATTCACTTTAATAATGGTAATGTAAACATGACTGAATATTTATTTGCAATTACTGTTCTTCAGCACATACCCAATTCAAAAGCAACCACCTTAATAAATATTAGTAAGCAGTAATGTGGAGTTTATTTAAGCAAAAGTCATAGTTTTGCTTAAAGTAAGAATTTTTATATTTTTAAGGAGTCTCTTCTGCTCACCAAGCCTACATTTATTTGATCCAAAGTACAGCAAAACAGTAAAATTCTGAAATACTTTTAATATTTAAATTAACTGTTTAAATATATTTTAAAATGTGATTTATTCCTGTGATTTCAAAGCTGATTTTCTTTAGCATCATTACCCCAGTATAATGTTACAAAAGCTTTTTATTTCAGATATTTGGATCTTTCTATTTAACAAAGTATACTGAAAAAATGTACTGTTTTAAATAAAACATCAACTGTTTTAAATACTGATAATAATTAATAATTATTAATAATAATAATAATAAATGTTTCTTGAAGAGCAAATCAGCATATTAGAATGATTTCTGAAGAATCATGTGACACTGAAGACTGGAGTAATGATGCTGAAATTTTTACTTTGATCACATAAATAAATTAAATATTAAAATATATTCAGATAGAAAGCAGTTATTTTAAATAGTAAAAATATTTCACAATATTACTACTTTTGCTGTATTTCAGATTTAAATAAATGCAGGCTTGGTGAGCAGAAGAGAATTCTTTAAAAACATAACAAATCTTACTGTTCAAAAAAAAAAATGGACTGGTAGTGTAGTTAATAGTGAGAATGGACCTTAAACTAAAGTGTGACTGAATGTGACCTGGACGCACCAGTGAGCGATGGTATAATTTTATGTTTGGTCTCTCTGCATCATTTAATTGAGTGTTATGATGTTTTACAGAAGCACAGCAACATGGTTTTAGTGTGGGGATTTAAGCTAGTAAAGCATTTTGAAATGAAAACACAATTTTCAAAGATCTGACACCATTCCGGATTAAGCAGAACGAGAAATTTACACAGCTGCAAACTGTAAATTGGATTATATGTTGGCATGTTCTGACCCATGTGGAAAATTTGAATCCAAATAGGAAATCACTATTATGACATAAATATAGAACATAACAGATTAAGAACTGTTAGATTAACACACACTTTAGATGAATATGATATATAATAAGACCTGCTCAATAATTTAGCGCCAGAGAATGCTTGCATGAGCACCATCCATGCATCATTCGAAATCAATGGACCTTTGATGTCTTGAAGCCATATCTTTGTGATTAAGGCATCAAATAGCAGTGTGTAATTGGCTGCTCCTAAAGACGTCACAGTGTATATCATCTGCCTATGACAGCCACTGCGAATCTCGCTCAAGAAGATGTTTAAATCATGATTTGGAGATCAATAATGAAGTGGAGGATAAAATAATTTAGAGCTCAGCTCAACTGCCATCGCGTTTCATTTGTTTTTGATCTTGAAGCTGGTCCCTGTTATCTTTTGTACAGTTTTAAGAGAGAACAAAACCATGTGAGACTGAGAGTTCACATTAGCCTGGCACTTGGCAGGTGTAGAGCCTGTCGTCACAATGGTTCCAGTCTTTCTCCAAGACGACCTATAATCTGAGCTATTGACTCTGCTATTTTTACCTTTTATTATGTTCTTACACTGTTGATTGCTGTATTTCCTTCCATACATATGAATATGTAAAAATGGGTTACTGTATATTAGAAAAGTCAATCATTCTAGCCACAAATCCATCTAATGAGAAATGAATAATCCCCAACAATGCTCATCAAGGCTGGATTATTTTATTAAAAATACATTAAAAACAGTAATATAGTGAAAGAGTATTACCATTACTCCAGTCTATAGTGTTTGTTTCCTTCAGAAATCATGTTAAATCATGTCTTTCCAAAACCATAAGACATTTGTTTGTCTTTGGAACACAAATTAAGATATTTCTGATCAAATCCAAGAGCTTTCAGACCCTTCATAGACAGATATGCAACTGACATGTTCAAGACCTAAAGTTTTAAGGACATTGATAAAATATTCCATGTGAGATCAGTGGTTCAACTGTAATGTTATGAAGCTATGAGAATATTTTTTGTGCACAAAGAAAGCAAAAATAACAATCTTTTTGGGCATGGGAACGTTTCTATGCAGGTTCAGAAAGCTCTCGGATTTCAACAAAAATATCTGGTAACACTTTCTATGAAGCCCCTGTTTATAATACATTATAAGGGTATTTCTAAGGCATTATAATGAATGCATAATGCATTATAAAACAGCTTATAATATGTTATATCATCTCATGAATAATCATAACAACAATTATAATACATTATAATACTTGAGTATTTGAGGTTATAACTTTTAAGATTATGATTATTTATAACACACAATGGACGCCATATTAAATCTACTTAATTTCTAATGGACTATATCATTTTACATTTATTTTTTACATTATATTACATTTTATTTTGATGGTCCACTTAGTCTTACTATAAGCTTAAACTTTACAACTACATGTCAACTAACACTCCTTAGAGTATTAGTAGACTTAGGTTAAGGTTAGGCTAGGTAGAAGGTTCATGTACTTGTAAAGTTGCTTATAATATAATAGTTTGTCTTTTGGGGAACCATCAAAATGTAGTGTTAGCATATATTTAGCATACTACTAATAATAATTACTGCTAGCTGACATGCAGTTGCAGAGTTACTTATCAAAAGCTGTCTAAAGGGTATCATCAAAATAATCAAACTGATAATACAAATGTGTCATTACACATTCATCTGATCTGATGCCTGATCTTAGGGTTCTTTGGGAAATATTATTATATTTACTTATAAGTGGTCTTTGTATGCTTTAAGTAAAGTGACATGAGAAACATAGCAAGATATGGGACTTATAATACGTTATAACTATGAGCAGGTAATCATACTCTTAAAAGCTATAACCACAAATAAGTAAAAATGATAAAACATTAAAAACTGTTCTTATGAATACTCATGAGATGATATAACATATTATAAGTTTTTTTTATAATGTATTATGCATTCGTTATAATGCCTTAAGAATACCCTTATAATGCATTATAAATACGGGCTTCATAGAAAGTGTTACCAAATATCTTAACTTGGTTTTTTGAAGAAGAACGAAGGTCTTACAAGTTTGAAACAACTTACAAGCTTACAGTATATGTCTCCACTGTATGCGTGAGAGGTAGGCCAGCATAACCGTATCTTAAAGTGTCCTCATTTGACTGACCTTCACAGAACAGGTCATCCATCAAGCAAAGCTCCTTGTCTCCAGACAGCTGTTTTTCTGATCCTCACTCTGATCTTGAAGAAAGATCAAAGTCCCTGTAGCACAGTTTGAAACAAACTTTATTTTCTTCTGATCGTCTCCTTTTCTGAGTACAAGACATTAACTTTTACTGTAATGTGTTCACTGTCAGTGCTCTGGAGATTTATACTCAGCTTCAGAAGCTTTATCTCATGTATATTCTCTGCTTCTTTACACAACACAAACTACCACAAAGAAGACTAATTTGACTTTTCCTGAGCTTCCTAGCCATCACTAAATGGCATTTTCTTATCCGGTGGTAATAGGCCACTGAGAGTGTAAACAGCCCATGGAGAGATCTGCATAGTGCTGCACGTATACACATCTAGATTGAAAACACCACAGGAGGGTTACAGGCGTCCACACCCCAAACATGTGATTGGAAGTCCATTAGAGCCTCAAGGTAGATGAATCAATCATATGCCAGATGACCTCACTCAAAACCTCACTGCTAAAAGCATGATCACGTGGACAACAGTGAGCATAAATTGCACTGAATTTGTTGGCAGTGGTGTTAACATCGAAAACAATTGGAGTATGCTCTTCAAATCTGGAGATGTTGTGACAGGAGCTTGTCAAGCATGGATTTAAAATTCACAATTTTTTTCCCCGCAGTTTTTCCCAGTATGCATAACCAGTAAGAATATACAGCTGAGGTCAAAAGTTAACATACACCTTGCAGAATCTGCAAAATGTGAATTATTTTAGCAAAATAAGAGAAATCATAAAAAACTGCATGTTAGTTTTTTTTTATTCAGTACTGACCTGAATAAAATATCTCTCAAACAAAGACATTTACATGTAGTCCACAAGAGAAAATAATAGTTGAATTTATAAAAATGACCCCATTCAAAAGTTTACATCCACTTGATTCTTAATACTGTGTTGTTACCTGAATGACCCACAGCTGTGAACCCTTTCCAACAATGACTGTATGACTTTGAGATCCATCTTTTCACACTGAGGACTTATATGCAACTATTACAGAAGATTCAAACACTCACTGATGCTCAAGAAGGAAAAACGATGCATTAAGAAAACTTTAAATAAAAAAATGTAAATATCAGGGTAAATATAACTAATTTTGTCTTCTGAGAAACCTGTAAGTGCCTTCTGTAGCTTCTAAAGGGCAGAAGTAAATGCGAAAAAAAGATGTTTAGGTAAAAGAAGAAAAATGTACACTGTTCATGTTGTTCAAAAGTTTTCACCCCGGCTCTAAATGCATCACTTTTCCTTCTGTTGTAACAAGATACCTTCTGATGTCCATTCATGTTTATTTTGTGCTATAACTAGTAAAAAGGAAGAGATGATCGATTCACATGCCGCTTGAACTTGAGGTGCTACAGCGATGTTGCAATACATTAAAAAGCAACAAAAGTGTATTTCTCAACCTGGTCTCAAGATGAAAACCTACCTCTAGGATTTTTTCGCAAGACACGAAATACGTATCACCATATATGTTTCGTGACAAATTCGATGTAAAATGTCCACTGAGTGGCGCAAAAAGAGTGTTCATTTTTTTCCCTCCAGAACAGATGAACGTACATATGCTACGTTATTTGTGACGTCAGTTTTGTTGGTGTGCAATTGCAGGCATGTTGTTTCAGCTTGTTTTTCAATCTCTCATCTTTTAGCTCTTTCATCGTGAGTCATGTTTTTCACGGGAATTCGTACCCAAGCATACCGCATCCTAAGTCCAATTAAAATGATTGTAATTGCTCGGTTTTACCTCCTCTAGTGTTCATTTCTGTTTAAAATTGCAGTGATAAATACTTATTAGTACGTTTTTTGTAATTTCTTACAAAAGGACAAAATCTGAAGGCTGTCAAGTGTAGAAACAGGTGTATTATGGGCTGAGCCACCAACATAGTTGAAATCCTAAAATCATCCCTACTTTAGAGTACAGTTTATGCAGTATAATCTAATATTATTCTCCACATTTCATACATCTCCCTTGATTCCCTCCAGCAGTAAGTATATGATGAGGCAGCCATTTTGTTCGGTAATTGCACCCAAGAATGTTCTCAGCAGCATCAACTTGGCAAGTGTGCAGTGCTTCAATCTTGAGACTTATTGTGTATTTGGATGAAACCATGTACAAATCACTGTAATATCTGCACACATTTTATGCTAGAACCTTTTAAGGCATGAATAAAACATGTCTTTAAGTAGTGAAAAGTACAGCTTTGCTGTAGATGTGTCTCCTAGCTCCGAGAGAAACTGCACAGTAATGTATAATCTCTGTCTGGAAGATTCCCACACGCAAACTGCAGAGAGAGCTCCTTTAAGCAAGCTGCTCTCTCATGATGTGTAAGTACAGTATATACAGTGTCAGAGGAATTGGTGTCAGTGCTTCATTTAGCTTAGCAACAAATTTTACACGATGCAAACTAAGCAGTATATGATATTATTTAGCCATACTAACTTGCTTTCCTACTGGAAAATTATATCATAGATTGTATTCACCTAGTCAGTGTCTTTATTGATAATGATGGTCTGTCATGTCAGACGTGCTTGACATCACATAACTATAAATAATCACTTTTGGCTGCTCTCCAACAGCCCCAGCAAAACCTCTTTGTCACATGTGAGCCAAAAGAAATGCCTCTGATGCTTTTATTAGATTACTGTTGTATCTCCTGTTACCACAAAAGCAGTTGAAATATTCAGAAAAAAAAAAACAAAAAAAAAACAAAAACGGTGCCGTGTATGACAAATGAATGCCCCTTACTGGGGTGGTTTGCTTGTTATTAGATGTTTTTATAACTGATGCTTTGAAGTGTTAATTGGATTTACCTAAGCAGACCAGCAGTGCTTAGCAGATGAAACACAGATAAGTGGATTTCTAATTTTAAAAGCAGGTTATTGCGAGAGCTTTTAAAAGCCTTAACATCATGTTTTCAGACACCAAATTCAACAGATCCAAAAGCTGATTCATTCTCAAATTTAGATTTGTATAGTAATTTTGTCTCTAGTGTCATGTTCTGTCAGTTTTTCAGTCTACTGGATGGTAAAAAAGACTGAGTGGAATACGTAATAATAATAAATGCCCAGATGCTTAGATAATTTTATCCATGTTCATATCCAAGTTCAAGTCCCCCCCCCCTCCCCTCAAAACCCTGCAATTTACCACAATCATACAGTTTTCAGCCTTTTCAAATGTAAATCTGGCTCATAAATCCACTGGATGTATATTTTTCAAAATGAAAGTGAATGGTCTTATATCTTTTTATGAGTATGGTAGCCAAGTAATTCTGATTAGGTGCTTCTCATTGATTAAGTGCTACTGAGACTTTGTGATGGAAACCTTTGCCAGTCAGTCATTCCCACATGACGTTTAAAGAGGCACATCTTAAACCACTCTTGTTGCGGAAGCAATTACCGCATCGATGATGCAGATGGTACAACCAATAAAGTGCTTAAAAGAATGATTTTTCCATTAGCTGAGCACTTTGGTTTGCGTTAGAACCTCTGAAGACCCAAAGGAGTAGCTATAAGATGTGCGTGATATTTGAAGAAGTGTGTATTGAGGTGTGTGATATTTGACTGTGTGCGTGTGTATATTGAGGTGTGATATTTGACGGTGTGTGTTGAGGTGTATATATGGTCTGTGATATTTCACTGTTTGTTTGTGTGCAGTATACTGAGGTGTGTAAATGGTATGTCATGTTGGGTTTTGTGAAACGCATTCATGTGGTAAATTGGTGGCTAATTTGTATAAATTTGTCAACCTGGTCTCATGACAAAAACGTTCCTGTGGGAATGTTTTCACGAGATGGGAAATACGTACCAATCAGTACGTATAACTGCATTTTCCAACAGAAATTTTTTTCCCCCCTGGAACAGATGAATGTACATATGGTACGTTTTATGTGACGTTTTATGTTTTGTACGTGTCACTGCAGTTCTGATTTAAAATGTCTGTTGAGTGCTATAACTCTAATGCTTTGTGATGTTTTAAAATAACGTACCATCTGCACTACACCTAAACCTACCTGATAGTATGAACAAAAGCGAATGTGAGGTAAAAACACAATCGCAAGTATGTTGTTTTAGCTTGTTTTTCGAACTGTGTATGAAAATGATTACGGAATTTGCGGAATCCAGTCATAAAAATGCAATTTACTCTATAACGCGAAATGCCACAGAGTTTGCCAAATTTTGGATGAATTAACTAAAAGTAGGTCAGTACACTTAAATCAAAATGCAATATGGACTAGTGTCTGCGCAGATGCACACTTTCGTTTACTACTAAAATATCAAAATAATATATGACTTGTTGGAATCGGACAAAAAATGACTGAGCTACAGCCGTTTGAAGTTAAAGTTTTCTGATTATAAAGGAAAATCACCAAGCAGTGCTCCTTTCAGAAAATGTACAAATAAAGATGACTTTAAATGTTTAATTACTATTTGGAGCATTGGGATCACTAGATGAGGGCTTAATGAACTGATTTTAGTAAAAACCTCAAATTCAACCAGAACTGACATTTTTCACTTCTTTTGCATGTAGCTCAAAATTAGACCGTATGCATTCCAACTCATTTTGCCAGCACAGGTCACATATGTGACCCTGGACCACAAAACCAGTCATAAGGGTTTGAATAAATAAACTTTCCATTGATGTACACTGTAAAAAATGTGCTGTAGTTCTGCAGCTGGTTGCCAGTAACTTACTGTAGATTTTTAATTTATGTTATTTACTGGCAACAGTTTGTTCAAAGTTAAATGAACATTAAACATTAACAAGTCTTTGTCTTTACAGAATAAAACTATAAAATAACAACCTACTGCAAAGCATTCTGGGAACCAGAAACCTTCATCAACCTTTTTCTGTTTTTTTCCTTCAGATTTTGGTTCCCAGAATGCTTTGCATGAGGCTGTTATTTTAGTTTTATTCTGTAAAGATAAAGACTTGTTAATGTTTAATGTTCAATTAACTTTGAACAAACTGTTGCCAGTAAATAGCATAAATTAAAATCTACAGTAAGTTACTGGCAACCAGCTGCCAGTAATACTGTAATTTCTACAGATTTTGTTTACAGTGTATGGTTTGTTAGAATAGGGGAATATTTAGCTGAGATACAACTATTTGAAAATCTGCAATCTGGGGGTGCAAAAAAATCCAAATATTGAGAAGATTGCCTTTAAAGTTGTTCAAATGAAGTTCTTAGCAATGCATATTACTGATCAAAATTTAAGTTTTTCTTCATGGAACATGATCTTTACTTAATATTTGGCATGAAAGATCATTTTGACCCATACAATGTGTTTTTGGCTATTACTACAAATATACCTGTGCTACTTAAGATTGGTTTTGTGGTCCAGGGTCACATATGTGAGTACATGAACAACCTAAAAACTATAGTAAAACCAAAACTACAGTAATATATACAAACAGAAACTTAAAGGTGTTCAGCAACCCATCAAAAGTTTCATTTAAATTGAAGAAATTGTGACAGAAATAGATTTAATGTAATGATAATGATATAATGTAATGATAGAACTATACTAATAATAAAATTAGTATTAAAACATTTTTTTAACCAATGTTTACAAGAAAAATTATTTACCAAAATTTATTTTTCAGAAAAATTTAAATACACAACACATTATTTCTGAAACACAAAGAAATAAAATAATAATACATATATAATATAACAAATTACTTAGAGATACTTTTGATTAATAAAATTTAATGAAACCATTCAAATGGAATCCATAAAATTTATGGAAAACAGAATTTGGTAAAAATACAAGGCAATCTTATTTGATAGGGCCTTAAGAATATATTTTTGTTAAACTTTTAACAAATTGCTGTTGAATTGTGTAAGTTGCACATATCTTATTAAGTAGACATGCTTTGTGTGTGTGTGTGTGTGTGTGTGTGTGTGTGTGTGTGTGTGTGTGTGTGTGTGTGTGTGTGTGTGTGTGTGTGTGTGTGTGTGTGTGTGTGTGTGTGTGTGTATATGTGTGTACCTGGTATTCATCACGTTGTGGGGACCAAATGTCCACACAAGGATAGGAATACCAGTAGATTTTGACCTTGTGGGGACATTTCTTAGGTCCCCATGAGGAAACAGGCTTATAAATCATGCACAATGAGTTTTTTTTGAGTAAGTAAAAGTGTGCACAATCTCCTGTGGGGGCTAGGTTTAGGTGTAGGGTAGGTGTAGGGCGATAGAAAATACGGTTTGTACAGTATAAAAACCATTACGCCTATGGAATGTCCCCATAAAACATGTAAACCCAACATGTGTGTGTGTGTGTGTGTGTGTGTGTGTGTGTGTGTGTGTGTGTGTGTGTGTGTGTGTGTGTGTGTGTGTGTGTGTGTGTGTGTGTGTGTGTGTGTGTGTGTGTAAACATGTATTTGCATTTCTAATCCCTTTTCTAATGCAGAATTGTGATTGACTTGATGACACAAGCCCTTCATTTTACCATCATGAATAACATCAACCAATCCATCAAAATGGCCCCTGTTAGAAACACTAATATTTTGATCAAAGTATAGCTAGTAGTCAACATTTGAGGTGGATCAAAACCAATTCTAAAACCAAAACAAATCATTCTTGAACTTTTTTGATCCAGTTCAAATGTTGATTGCTGTACAGTATTATGCATCACTCCATTTGTCCGATTCCTCCTCCTCACTGTTAAACAGAACATTTTCCTGAGTGGTTATTATGGTGACTTGACCAGATTCTTCTGAGCCGTTCACACTTACAAAAGACTCTTTTCCTCACTAATCAGCAGCGGTGTCACTGGGTCTTGCCTGTTAGTAACTTATAGAAGCAATTTAGAGAAGCAGGTTATACCGGTTAGGTCGAGAGGGGCTTTTTGTGGAAGGCTGAGCTTTGTATCGTACTAGAGGCCATTATTGAGACCGTAACTCTGTCATTATGGCTGTTAAGGGTGAATTATTGCAGCAGAGGAACGCTAAAAGCTTACAGTCGTGTTGTTGTTTTGGGGTCAGCGGACACAGACTCTGAAAATAAAGAGAGTTGACCTTATTGTTTATTAGCTTGTTTCTGCCTGCGGCTGTAGCGCAAATGTTAATACTTGTGCTAATAGCAGCAACAGAGCAGTGAGCAGCTTAGTGAGCAGTATTGAGAGTGCTAATGCAACCTTGATCAGAATGAATGAATCATGAACGCTAAAGTAAAATAACTCAAATAAGCATTTATAGTAAGAGAAACTCATTTGCTGAAATACTTTCATAGCAGTACATTCATGATCCAGCCCTGCCAAAGGCCCATGCAAACACTCTAATAGAGAATTCATCCAATGCTTTTCGTACAATATGAGGCCTGATGGCTACGAATTTGAAGTGTTTTTTGATTGCTTGCTTAACACATCTGAGTTAATCAGCTTGTGGTAGGATATAGAAACAGGAAAAGTAGGCCTAATGTGTTTAGATGAAATTGAAATAACTAGATCATTTTAATTATTGCAATATGTTGTGGTATTATTATTATTATTATTATTATTATTTATTAATAATAATATTTAGTTATTACATAATTAAGCACTATGCATATGATTGTTGTATCATCTTTTATTATTGACAAAAGTTAATGTTGTTAATTACATATTATTGATTCTTTTATTATTTATATTTAATAATGAATATTTTATTTAATTATAAAATAAATGAGCATCAAATCTAATAATACTAATTGTCATTATTATTGTAATAATAAAAAAATTGATGTTGTTTTATTCTTAATATTTACTAATATGTAATAGTGATTATTTTATTTATCAAATAAATAAGCATATCAGTTATTATAATACTATATTATTTGTTGTTAACACATCTTTGTGAACAAAGTTAATATTATTAATTATATTATAGTATATTATTATTGATGTTGTTTTATTCTTAATATTGACTAATTAAGTTTTATTAATATGTAATAATAAATATTTTATTTAATTATTTAATAAATAGGCATAATAATAATTATTATTATTCACAGATCTTTGTGAAAAAAGTTAATACTATTAATTATATTATAGTATATTATTATTGATGTTATTGTATTATTAATATTTAATATGAATATTTTATTTAATTATCAAATAATAAGCATATCAGTTATTATTATTACTATTACTATTATTTGTTGTTGTTGACAAATATTTGTGAACAATGTTAATATTATTAATTATATTATAGTATATTATTGCTGTTGTTTTATTCTTTATTCTAATATTTTATTTAATTATCAAATAAATAACCATAACAATTATTATTATTGTTGTTGTTTTATTAATATGTAATAATGAATATTTTATTTAATTATCAAATAAATAGGCATATATTAATAATAATAATATTTTTATTATTATTGTTGTTGTTGACAAATCTTGAAACAAAGTTGATAATATTAATTATATTATAGTATATTATTATTGTTGTTGTTTTATTCTTAATATTTAATAATGATTTTTTTGCTGAGTTTTATTCTTAATACCTAATAATGAATATTTAATTTAATTATCAAATAATTAGGCATAATAATTATTATTATTATTATCATGTTGTTGTGTTGTTGCTGCAAAACAATTAATGTTATTATTTATTTATATTATAGTATATTATTATTGATGTTGTATTATTAATTTTATTTAATAAGGAATCCTTTATTTTACTATCAAACAAATAAGCATAAAAACGAATTGTTCTTTTAAAAATGATTACTACTGACAAATATGTGTGAATAAAGTTAATATTTTTAATTATATTGCATCATATTGTTATTGATGTTGTTTTAGTAATAATATTTTATAATGCATATTTTAATTATTTATCAAATAAATAATCATCAAAACTATTTATTATTATTATCATTAATAATAATAATTGTGGAAAAAGTGTTAACATTTAAAACATTTTTTTAACCAATAAACCAATGCACATTATAATGTCTGTACATTCACATGTTCCAGCACTGTATATTTTGTATTTTTTGCCAGTTAATGGATGCTGTTTATCCATAGCGGCTTACAGCTCACAGTGCAAGGTGGGCTCAAAAGCCATATTCAAGGTTGACTGGGTTATTTCTGCTGGTCTCCAGCGCATAGTGAGCTCCTAGGACCTGCAACCTTTGCTTTGCCAGCTCAGATATTTAATCACTACACACCATGTTTGACTCTTCCCAAACTTTGTATCTATGTTAAACCATAGATACAAAGTTAAAAATATATTCAACCGCTACATAAGGCTAAAATTGGGCCAGCACACAAGGTCCTCAGCCGTCCATTAATTATCTCCTCTGAAGTGCAACAGACCTTTAATGAATATTAAACCTCCACAGTCCACTTGGCCACTGTTTTTCTTCAAACAGGACTGGGGGCATAAAATAAATAGCAGATCTGCCTCCCGTGATTAATATATCGGTTTCGTCCTATCAATCTCTGGATATGAGTTTTCCTTTGGAATGTGGGGGTGATTAATATCAGTTCCCAGCGCTCAGATCTCCCTTTGTATTTCATTTAATCAAAATGGAAAGAGGGGATTAGACAGAAAGAGAGAGAGGGAGAGATGGGAATGGGAGCGGCGAGAATAATGCCATTTCTTGAGAGGCCTTATTTAATTTACTGCAGGTCGATGGAGGTTCTCCAATTGCCTCTTCTGGATTAATAAGTAACCCACACGAGCTGTCCATCAGTGCCCATCTCCCATTAGACCTCTGAAATGGGCCCCAAATTGCCTGCTTGGGACGGACCTGATGGAAAGTGCACTCTCTTGTCTCCTGCTTTCCATCGCTCGCTCTTTCTCCCTTTCGAAGAGACGTAAGCATTCTCTATTACAGTCAAAAAGATTGAATGGAGATAGTAGGAATAAAACCATGCCATCTCATCAGTCTGCAGAATGAACTACATGGAACAGATTCAATATCGAAGACGTGGGCCGCTGTGTGATTTAAGTGAAATGAAGCAGATTATTCAAAGCCTTCAACTCGCATTTGGCAGTTAGCACAGACAAACTCAGTAACAAGCTCTGATTGAAGCGTTTCATGATAGGCATCAACAAATCAGTCGGCTTTATTCTCGTCGAGTCCTTTTATGCCAGTAAACAGATTAGCATTAATTCTGCTGCAGGTCAAGGATGTAATATATACTGTACTTCAGAAGCGAGCCAGTGTTTATATTCCAACCCATGAGTGAAAAAGTCCACAAGCAACATATTTATGTTTTGTAAACCCATTGCAAACCTGTATATTATCACCGATTTAATGTCCATGAAATCCCTCAGGTACATGAGAGCGCTGTTTATTTTCCCTCCCTAACTGTGATATCATGGCACCTGCTGCTGCATCAACATCCTACAGTGTTCAAGAGTCATTAAATAATAAAGCAACAATGGCAGGTCTGGAGGACACGTGTTATTACTAATGTAGCCTAGGTTTAAATACCATCATTCACTCTCTCTCACACTCACTCTATTGCACACTTTCTCTCTGTCTCTTATACAAAAACACAAATTAGGCCCAAGCAGTAATTCTACAGCTGAATCTGATAAGATAAAACACAAATGAAAGGGGCTTTCTGAGCTAGTTTATCAGTTTAGGATCAGAATCAATGCACATTACCTAGCCATTGTGCATATATACACTGCCATTCAATAGTTTGGGGCCAGTAGGATTTATTAAGCAAGGATGGATTGAATTGTCACTAGATTAAAAGGCAATAAAACATTTGTAATGTTATAAAAGATTCCTATTTCAAAAAATGGTTTTCACTAAAATATTAAGCAGCAATGTTTTTAACATTATTGATAATATAGTGTCTTGAACAGCAAATCAGCATATTTGAATGATTTCTAAAGGATCATTTGAGACTGAAGACTGGAGTAATGAAAATTCAGCTTTGTATAACAGGAATAAATTACTTTTTAAAATACAGTACAGACCAAAAGTTTGGACACACCTTCTCATTCAGGTGTGTCCAAACTTTTGGTCTGTACTGTAGATATGAATTCAACTGAAAAAAACTTGTGAAAAAATATCTTTCAGGTGGTCAAATAGCAAATAGTGGAGCTCTGCAGCCACCTACTGGTAAAAGTTATTTGTAGTTGTTTTTTTTTTACTTGGGCAAAAATCTTACACTAAACCATGTGAAATTATCCATGTTATCCCCATGAATTAAAGTTAGAAATGTGGGTCTTTTATAAAGTGAATTTTACATAAAAAAGCAGTTTTTGTATAAAAACCCATTTAAAAATATTTATTTATTAATTTATATATATTTCAAACATATCACTAACCCACTGAAAACTGCACAAATGTAGAGTAAAAACTTTAATAAATAGAAAAATATACAGTACAGACCTAAAGTTTGAACACACCTTCTCATTCATTTGAATGAGAAGGTGTGTCCAAACTTTTGGTCTGTACTGTATATTCAAACAGAAAGCAGTTATTTAAAATTGTAATAATATTTCAAAATCCTGTTTTAATTAAATGTAAAACTCATATCCCAGTCACATTTTCTTGTTTAAATAAACAATACTTACACTACCAGAATAATATTGCATTAACAATGTAATTAATATGCTATTCTGTCTATTAAAACCAAGTATACATTTAATCAGTTCAGTGTTTTTAAGCATTTTACATTCATTCCAAAAAAATAACTCAAGGCAGTAACAGCTGAAACGATATATTTTATTTATGAACTAATGTTCAGCTGTTTTTTTTTTTCATAATAATTCAATTTTTGGATCATCAGTCATCAGTAAACACTGGTCACAGATGCACAGATGTAACTTTAATTTCAACAAGCTAATTGCTCATTAAAAAAACCCACAGATCATGTTTTCAGGCCATTTAAATGAGTTGTTTACTTACTTTTTTATTAGTCTTCCCATTATCGGCATTAATGCGCCTGACCTGAAGAGGTGGGATTTATCGCATGAACCAACACACATCACAGCCGAAAACAACCAGTCATATCCAATCATATCGCAATGGAGGCATTGCCTCCTCTCACATGACTTTCCCTCATTCATTCTCAATTACCCCGCACTAAACTCACAGCATGCTTTAGGGGGTCTGTTAAAACTCAATGGGCTCAGGGGAGATGAGAGAGACACGGACTCCCGCTGTAACTTTACCTGCTGGTGTCACTATTGGACAGTTTTACTTACATTTTTATTTTATATTTTTGTACTATGATTTTTTTTTTCTCATCCAATTTTCCTCCCTTGCTGGAGGAAACACTGCTGGTGAATATGGGCCTGAACACTTAATCATTTTCTTAAATCGGCATTAAGTTCATCCTGAACTAATATGGGTTGACACTGATGTAGCCATTTGGATCATATTTTAAAAACAACGCCATTGACAATTTATCATAAAGTGTCGTTTACGCTGTAGCACACTTAATTGGGGGTTTTATTAATGTGCTGCTCTGTGACTGGAACAATCTGCAGTGATAAACTGATTTATTAGATCTCTGTGATGTTAAAGCAGTTCTACCAGACAATATATAAGACAGTCTTTGAAAAAGGTTGTGTTTTTCGGTATTTAATCTAAGAAAAAGTCAGAAAACATTAAGGAAAGTTAGCGTTGTGTTGTTCTTATGGATTGAATTTAACCAGTTTTAAAATTTCTAATTTAGAAAGTTATTCATCAGAAAATATATTCTGGATGTTATTGTGGAGGAGCTATAGGTCTAGTGCTTAAAAAGATTGACTTTAACACAAAAGTCACTGGTTAGGTCTGGGGGTGTGCCTTATAAAAACTACTTATGTGACTTATAAAAACACCTTTTACCTCTTCACCAGTGTTTTTGCCCTTGAGAAAGGCACTTAGACTACATTTACTTGTTAATGCAATACTGTATTGTAAGATAATGTAAAAAAAATAGATTCAGTTATGGTTTCAGTTCATTGTGTCAGCTCTTTGAAGTATCTATTAAAATGTCTAACCCTAACACAGATCACTAAGTTCAAAATGATAATGATAGTATGTGCAGTAGTATGGGTTCATGTCTTTCTTTCTTCAGTCGAAAAGAAATGAAGTTTTTTGAGGAAAACATTCCAGGATTGTTCTCCAAATAGTGGCCTGAAGAGTTGAAAAAAAAAAAAATGTATATACCTGTACTTTTAACCACAAATGCTTGTCTTGCACTAGCTCAACTTCACACATTATGTAATCATGCACATGTGATGTAGGCAGAAGTACCGACCCAGTGTTTAGAAAGCGAACGTGCAAAAGAAAGTCAAACACCCTTTATTAAAGAAAAAGTTAAAACACAGATGTCGGATGATTTTGAAGTTGGAGGAGAAAATCCTACCTTTTTCAGCCGAAGTACAGAGATAAAGACTTTTCCAGCATGATTACACAATTCGTGTGCATTGCAAAGCTAGTGCAAGATGAGCATTTGTGGTTAAAAAGTATATGAATGTTTTTTTTGTTTTTTTTAGAAAATGACCAATCTTTTGATAAGACCCTTATTCCTTGGCTGGGATTGTACAGAGCCCTTTGAAGCTGCACTGCAACTGCAATTTGGACCTTCAACCCACTGGGTCCCATTGAAGTCCACTATATGGAGAAAAATCCTGGAATCCTCAAAAATCCTTCTTTTTGACTGAAGAAAAAAAGACATGAACATCTTGGATGACATGGGGGTGAGTAAATCATCAGGATTTGTCAGGAACTAATCCTTAACTTATGTAAAAAAGAAAAATGGATAGGAATAAAACTGCAAAGTGGTACTGAAGTGGAGATTTATTAACTAAAAAACACTAATTTTGAGAAAATGGCCTTTAAAGATATTTATTGCACTTGAAATACAGACACGAATAAAGTGTGATAAAATAAGCAATTACATTTGTAGTTTGGATGCTTTCTTTTCACTAGTTTGAAAGAAGACATTTGAAAGCAAAATGGCCCCAAATTTTAAAATTGACCAATGCTTGAAAACAGTGTTTAGTGTCTTGCCTTGATGCATTTCGTATACAGAAAGACAAAAGCCAGTTGCATTTCATGAATATTAAACTGCACTTCTTTTCAGAACAGGTTTTATGCATGAAATGGTGCTGAAGCTGACTTTACATTTTTGTTGATGCATTGCAACTGGCTTATGTCTTTCTGTGTATGGAATGCATTGCAATGTAAAATCATCCTGTTATGAAAAACTGCATGAAATATCCATAAAATTCTATCTTTTGGAGCCAACTGTGTATTTTTATGAATTTAAATTATAATTAAAAAGCAAAGAATGGTCTTCACTAAGTGAATCACTGGACCGTATCCCTTTTTATGATATAATTGTTTTCCCACAATAACTGTAAAAGATTTATTTGTCACATACTCAACTTTTGGTACTCATTTCTCCATAATCTTTGGCAATGATTCATAGTTTCTGAGAGGACTCACTGAACCATGGCCGGAGCAAAAAGAAGTCATTGTCTTTTAGCCTGCTAGGTCTCTGCTTTTTAATCATCTTGCTGAGTGAGTCTGGAAACAAAGCCGGTTGAGGTCATTATAGCCACAGGAGAAAGAAGCTCCTCCTTTAACGGTTTGGTCATCATTTATCACTGTCCATCATTAAAACCGAGAATGAAGAGACGTCAGGAAAGCTCAACCTCAACCTCAGAGGTAACGATAAACTGAGATGCAAGGAAAGTGACTGCAAAGGTCAAGAATAAATAGAGAAAACTGGCAAAGAAGCAACTGGATATTTTGTTTTGCTGAAGAAACCAAACAGCAGCCCTATCCTATGCTAAATGATCATTAAAAAATAAAGCATGCCATCTCAGAAGCATACATTTAGAAATGTTTTGAAACCTTCTGCGGATTTTAAACGTTCGGGTAACACCGCGAGATTGCTTCAGATCAAGACACCTGATGAAATGTCAGTGGCAGAGGAGGCTCTGCAGGAAAACAAAAGATTTATCCATGAGAAATCAAGATGGCAGCTGATACAGATCCTAGTGTTTGCTTAATGAGGAGAAAACCAATGGGGAAAGAGAGAGAGTCGTACGGTTGCAGGAGAGCTGAATTGAAAATTAGAGGAGACAATACTCAGCACACAACCCAAATGTCAGAGAGTAAAGAAAAACAGGGTCTTGTGTATGTGCGTACAGGGATATAAATTATTCATTTCAAAATATCCCTGTTAATTTTCCAGTGTTTAATGACAATTCTGTGTCGGTGGTCATCAATGTCTTTCTGCAGCTTTAATATTTTCAAGTCTGTTCTGAAGTTAAGTAGCACAATAGGCCTTCTGACACACTTGTATTACTTCTACTTCTGAAAGAAGTTTTCTAATTCACAATAAGAGCTGCATAAGTGGACACATCTGTGTAGCGTTATTGTTTGAAGGTCTTTGTTAATCCATTCGCCACCGTTCTCTGCCAGTTGTCACTATTCCAGATTGTGCCCTGAAAACGTAAGTCACATCAATAGAATATAAATGAGTTAGGGTGAGGCCTTAGAGGTTGTTGAAAAAGCTCTTAAGACACCCTTTGCCAGGATCTTTTTATGTGCTGCTGCTTCATCAAAGCAGCCTTGAAGCTCTTGGGAAGATTATGAGGAGACGGCCAACGAGTGTGTCATGTCATACTGCCTGAGCTGTCCATAGTTGAGATGCCAGAAAACCCCGCAGCATTACATTAACCTCACGTCACATTCATTCACGATATGATGTGTTATGCTGCTGTGTTTACTCTGAGATTTGGTTCAGATCAAAGTTCATACATCTTTCCAACTGGTGGGATTTATGGTTTACCGCATGGACCTTCTGGCCTGCTTCTATAGGTGAGGAGCACTCCACTAATGTAATTTAACTCCACTAATGTAAAGGAGGTTTACTCTGACGTTTCTCAGATTGGGGATTTCAGGGGAGGTTTAATCACAAATAGCTATCAGCCACCTGGGTTATTTCTGTCATTGTCCATTGATGCACCAATATGGCAAAAAAACAAAAGAATATATTCAGTAAAAAAAAATAAAATAAAAAAAATAAATAAATAATAATAATAATAATAACATATAAAATGAGACTTAGACCAAACCTGTGAGCTACGAAATTAATCATAATATTTCACTATTTAAAGCCAAATTTATTTTTAAAAATTAGAAAAAAGGGCAAATAATCATTAAAACAAATAACCCTAAAGCTAACCGAACACAAAGAACAATATATATTTAGCAACATTAAGCAATACATATAAAATAAATAAATAAATTAATTAAAAAAATAATAATAATAAAACTGGTCAGCTACAAAATAAAGTATAACATTTCAGTATTAAAGCAATGTTTATTTGAAAATTAGAAAATAGGCAAATAATCAGAATTTTAAAAAATAAATAGAAAAAATAAAATAATAAAACTGGTCAGCCACAAAATAAAGTATAACATTTCAGTAATAAAGCAATATTTATTTGAAAATTAGAAAATAGGCAAATAATCAGAATTAAAAAAAATAAAATTATAAAACTGGTTAGCTGCAAAATAAAGTGTAACATTTCAGTATTAAAGCAATATTTATTTGAAATTTAGAAAATAGGCAAATAAAATAAAGGATTGGACCAAACCGGACAGCTACAAAATGAATCACAAAATTCCAGTATTTCATGCAAAATTTCTTTGAAAATTAAAAAAAAAAAATAATGAGGAAAATAAAAATAAAAATAAAATATATAATAAAACTTAGACCAAACCAATGAGCTACGAAAGTAGAAAAAAAGGGCAAATAATCATTTAAAAAATAAAATAACCCTAAAGCTAAGCAAACACAAATAACAATACTGCCCTACAAAGCAAAAAGGCAGTAACTACGCAGAGTGCAGAACTGGGAAAAATGACTTTAAAGTTATCCTGTCATCCAGCCTGTTATCCAATGTTAAAACCGTCCCGTGAGGATGACGCAAAATCACACGCATTTGAGATAAGATATTTTGTCACATAACAAAGGATGCCTTGAATTTCATGAAAATGACAATAACTCATTTTTGACAAAAATGCAGTTACTGCCTTTTTGCTTTGCAGGGCAGAATATATATTTATCAACATTAAGAAATACATAAAATAAAACTGGTCAGCTACAAAATAAAGTATAACATTAAATTAACATTCTAGTATTTAAACCAAAATTTATTTGAAATTTAGAAAAAAAAAAAAGAAGAAGAAAGAAAAAAAAACAAGAGAAGCTTTTGGATCAAACCGGTCAAGTACGAAATGAAACATAACATTCCAGTATTTAAAGCAATATTTATTTGAAAATGAATCAAATAAAATCAAATAAAACTGGTGTCACAAACGAGTACGGATGGAGAGGTGGTGGAATCCAGGGAAATACAGGGAACTGAAGTATAAACAAAAAGACACTTTATTAAATAAAACAAACAGAAATCCAGGAGTAACTGGGAAACAGGTGTAACAATCATCGACGGACAAAGGCGAGTGATCAGACACAGACTTAAATACACTGAAGACAGGGCATGGTTACAAACGAGCAGACGAGGGGGGGAATACAAATATGGGCATGACTAAACCAATTTAGACAAAACCAGAAGGGGGAGACAAGGACTAAACCATATGAATGGGAAACATGGGGGGAAAAACACTAGGAAAAACTAGACAAACTAGAAAAGAATCCTGACAACTGGTCAGCTACAAAATAAAGCATAACATTCCGGTAGTTAAAGCAAAATGTATTTGAAAATGAGAAAATATGCAAATTATTAAAAATCAGTGTGCTTGAACAAATCAGTTTAGTGATTGATTCAACGATTCACTCATAAAGTATTTGAGATTAGTATCTTAAATACGATTTAGTGGCATGAATTGTGTGAATTGGGGTGCAGGAGTCTTGTTTCTTAACAAATCGGTTTAGAGAGTGATACAGTGATATCACTACTTGTTGCGGTCTTGAATGCGTGTTTCTGAATGCATTTATGAACTAATAAAATCAAAAGCTGTAATGCGAATGCAGGAGTGCAGTGTGGGGATTTGCAATGCTTTTTACTAGTACAGAGTCTGTGTTGCAGTGTGGGCTTATGAAACAGATCTTTGGTTCAAAAAGAAAAAAAAAAAGTTTTAGAAATCCTGGTTTATACCATGCTACAGAATGTAAGCTGTCTCAATATCCTGCAGTCCAGATTCTGGTATTTTACCGTTTTACCCATTTGGGAATTTTCTGTGGTTATTTAGTCGTAGGTGTGACTTAGTTTGTATGCACAGTATATTGTTAGTTCTTAACCAATTTTACATCTTAATTATGATGTACACACACCCCAGGCACCTTCTATTGTCAAAAAACAAAGAACCATAGTTTTAAAGCTGTACTTACTTACATTATATTCTGAACATGTTTTTTTGCCAGGGCCAGGACACCTCAGTGATTCATTTGAACACTTTAAGAGATGATGGCTGCTAAACATAATGGTTAAGAGCTGCCTTTCAAAACTGTGCGTAACTTAAGCAAAATTCTGTTGTAATTGTGTTGTTGTGTGTGCATATATAACAAATTACCATAAAGAGGTGCATTTATGTAACAGTAGTCTTTACTCGTGAAAGTTTCTTCATGATTGTCCCCAGAGCTGTCAAAAATTGTGAAAGACAAGCTTAGGTGTCTCATTAAAGAGGAAGGTGAGATGAGACTTAATGAGTCTGTTTTTCAACTGCAGCATTGATAGTTTTTAGTTTTTTAAAAAAAAATTGCCATTTTAGTTATACTAATGACAATTTTGGCATTGGCGAAGAGATACTAGAGCCTTACTAATTAGGTTGTAGTGTGATGTCATTTGGTATTTTTTAAAAATAAATCACTTAATCTTTACCTAGGAGTAACTGCAGTGGTATATTGTTCGACTTTTAAATATCCTGTGTGAATCCCAATGGCAGATACCCTCAAGCATTAATCTGTGCTGTTGCCCGAAACTAAAGCAAGCACTCAGCGGTCAGTCTTCTCTCCTGCCACCTCCACTGTGTGCTATTAGATTAGCCAGCCCAGGATGTCCTGGGTAGGTAAACATCGCTAAAGGTCAGGATGGAAATATCGATGGGCTCAGCTCAACACAGTGACATTTGAGCTTGGCCGTGTAAGGGTTTTATTAAGTGTTCGATATCCAGCTGTTGTGATGGTTTTCTTAGATGCATGAACGTGAAACATGCACAATCATAAATAGAAAGATGCTTCCTTTCAATGATTTGTGAGCTTCAATGACACGAGTTTAGTTATTTGGATTTTTCAGTTAATTTGTTTGTAAAGACCTTGTGATGCTTAGAGAGAGATAACCCAATTAATTTACTCATCCTCCTGTTGATACAAACCTGAATTATTTTTTTTATTCTGTGGAACACAAAAGGAGAAGCGTCGAATCAGACCAGGTTTAATTCGGTAGGTCTGTAAATGTGTATTAAACAGGTTTGGGGGCAGTAGGAATCAAAAGTACTGTAAAGCAGCAATACAGTAAAATATTCTAAAATATTATTAAAATTTAAAATAATAATTTTCTATTAGAATATATTTTAAAATGTAATTTATTCATTTGATGGCAGCTGAATTTCCAGCAGCCATTAATCAAGTCTTTATTGTCACATGATCCTTTCTTTTCAGATTTGTTGCTCAGGAAACATTATTATAACATATTGTTATTGTAAGAGCCAGTTATGTGTAATTCATTTGTGATTATAATTTAGTTAAAAAGGATTAAAATATGGTCAATTTATAATAATTGTATTATCTAAAATGCATAGTTTAATAACTATTACAATTTAAATAACTTTTTTGGTATTTTTTGGCTTTCGGCAGTAATACGTAATGATGTCATTAGTTTGTACGTTTAGGTCAGATTGCAGCTATAGACGCTGGAAGCAACACAGTTTTTTGACCGAGCTATATCGAGTCTATTGTACCTTTGTATTTTTGTTTTGCATTTCTTCAGTAAATTCATTTTAAATGAAGATTCGGTCTTACTCGCGTTATTTCAAATACTGGTTGTTGGACTAGCTGCAAAAGTGGTACATAAGGATGTGCACGAAGGGTGTGCCACTACATTAGTCAAAAAACTCGCTAAAAAATATTCGATGGAATCTCGCTGGATTGCCTGATAATACTGCTCGACGAACAAGGGAGTTCGCGAAAGGAAGTTAAGAATGAAACTGGTCATTCACTGCAGCATCCTCCAGGAAAAGGTATTGTAAAGTACTCTTTATTTTTGAGCATTGTGAGGAAGAGACGAATATGGATGCATGAAGAATTCCCGCGTTCGGAAGAAAACGAAAGTAAAAAAGTCTAACCATATGGACAAGAATGTCAGCGCGCTGAATCTCTGCCCCTGTTAGAACGCGCGTGAGTGGCAAGAGCGGATTCGGTCAATGTGGAGTTGTGTGATTATAGAAAGGTTGTTTGCACTCGGTTCTTTAAGAAAGGCAACATTGAAGAAAGTGCTTTAAACTTTGTGCACGCAACATGAGTAATAACTCCGCGATAAGTGAGATGGCTGATGAAGAAGAATATACATGTGGCGAGGATGGAGTGGAGCAGGGAAGATCACGTAAGCTAACAGAGAAAGGTTTAGAGGAGAGATTGCAAAGGCTCATAGCAAAAAGGAAACGAACTTTCCGAGCTCTATCAGGCCAAATGAAGGAGATAGAGACAATGAGGAGGGATACTCAAAATGTACAAGAAGTGAAGGATATGTTGGAAAGTGATTTTGAGCAGTCTCTAAATGAGTTCATTAGGCTTAACAAAGAAGTTGGCAATTTGTGGACTGAAGATGAAAAAATGTTTGACCATGTTGATTGGTTTGAGCCAAAAATGGCACTACTTAAAGACTTCATGAGAACAATTAAAAGATGGGTTGCAGATGTGCAAGAATCCATGGAGAAGGAAACCGAGCATCCAGAAAAACATGATGAGATAAGTGAACATCAAGAGGCTGTTTTACCAAGTGACAGTATTTCCCAGATAGGGGTCAGCAGTGCTGCCAAGGCTCACTCAAGTGGATCTCATGTGAGTTGTACATCAAGCACTTCACGTTTATCATCCACACGTGCTAGACAGGAAGCAGAACATGCTGCTCTGCTGGAACGTGCATCAGCGCTGAAGAAAAAACGAGAGCTTGAATTCGAAGTAGCAAGGATAAAGCAGCAGTTTGAGTTCGAAACAGCCAGAATTAAGGTTGAAAAGGAAGAATTAGAGATGGAGACTGCACTAGCTGAAAGCCAAGCAAAATTAAAAGTGCTTAAAGAATATGAGAGGTCTGAAGATGGTATGGGTAGTTATGCATCAGTGCGTAAATTATCAAGTGAGAACGTGAAGAAGGAAAGAGTCAGCATTACGCTACCGACACAAGCTAATGTGAATGTTCACATACCAGCACAAGTGCATCACTCACGAGTACCACAGCAGCCACAACCAGTCTCTCATCAAAGTTTTAGAGCTCAGACTAACAGAAGTGATGACATTTTGACAATAATGCAAAAGCAGAATGTAATTACTGAGCTACTAGTAAAGCAACAACAGCTTTCTCAGTTGCCGACAAAGGACATCTCTGTGTTCAAAGGTGACGCGCTCCAGTACAAATCCTTTATCAGGGCATTTGAGCATGCAATTGAGCAGAAGACAGACAATGATCAAGATAAATTATACTTCTTGGAACAGTTTACAGACGGTGAGCCTCAAGAACTCGTTCGTAGCTGTGCTCACATGACACCTAGCAAAGGTTATCACGAGGCAAAGAAGTTACTTCATAAGCATTATGGGGATGAACTTGTGATTGCCAATGCATACATTGATAAGGCGCTCAAATGGCCACAAGTGAGAACAGACGATGGGAAAGCATTAAATGCTTACGCAATGTTTTTGATTGGATGTCGTAACTCTATGGAGGACATTGAATTTTTAGAAGAGATGGATAATCCTACAAACCTGAGGACAGTGATATCCAAACTGCCTTACAAAATGAAAGAAAGATGGTGTGTTGAAGCTTTCGAGCTCAAAGAGCGAAGAGGTAGAAGAGCAAGGTTTGCAGACTTGGTGAGCTTCATAGACCGCCAGGCCAAGATAGCTATAGATCCTCTGTTTGGTAATATCTCAGACAGCCGCCCAAACACAGCTGGAAAGATGAATCTAAGGGAAAGGCAGCCGGCAAGGAAAGAGGTTCGTGGAAGCAGTTTTGCAGTCAGTGTTGCTACTGAAAGTAAAGTGCCTCAAGAAATACCTATCAAGCCTCCTAACATAATTAAAACAGTGAATGCCTTTGCTAAACCATGTTTGTACTGCCAGCAGTCTCACACTCTTGCTTCATGCAGTAAAATCAAATGTCAGCCACATGAAAAACGAGTGGAATTCCTGAAATCAAAGGGCTTATGTTTTGGATGCTTGGTTCCTGGCCACCTCAGCAGATTCTGCAAACGAAAGTTAGAGTGCAAAGAATGTGCATTAAAGCATCCTGACATTCTGCACAAAGTGAAGGAAGAAAGTTCTGTCTCATCAGAAAATAAAGATGGTGCTCAAAGTAAAGAAGTGTCATGTATGGAAGTTCCCATCACACAAGAGTCATGTGGTCTTACCGGAGCCGGAGAAGCAGAATGTGTGCTATCAATAGTACCCGTAAAAGTTAAATCAAAAAATAGTAATAAGCATATAGTAACATATGCTTTTCTAGATCCGGGAAGCACAGCAACATTCTGCACGGAAGACCTGCAAAGGAAATTGAATGTTAAAGGGAAACCCACAAGAATACTTCTTAGCACCATGGGCCAAGATAAATCAGGGGAACAAAAGCTAATGAACAGTTTTGTGATATCAGACCTAGAAGTGTGCGGGCTCGAAGACACTATGTTCATTGAGTTACCCAAGGTGTTCACTCATAGCAGCATACCTGTTCATGCTGGGAATATACCCAAACAGTCAGATATTCAAAGGTGGCCTTACCTTCAGGAAGTGAGCTTACCAGAGATAGAATCTGATGTAGGTCTGCTTATCGGAGTTAACTGTTCAAGAGCCATGGAGCCCTGGCGCATCATTAATGGTCAAGATGGAGGTCCTTATGCAGTGAAGACGGCTATTGGCTGGGTAGTGAACGGGCCTGTAAGGAAGGATCTGAATGACTCAGAAAATGAACCATCTCATTTCTCTGTAAACAGAATTTCTTTGATGGAGATTGAAAAGCTACTGGTTCAACAGTACAATACTGATTTTACAGAGCGCAAATATGACGACAAGGAGGAGATGTCTTTGGAAGACAAGCAATTTTTGAAGTCTGTGGAGAAGACAACAATCTTTGAGAATGGGCATTATAGCATTGGATTGCCACTCAGGAATGAGAACCTTCAAATGCCCAATAACCGTTGTGTGGCAGAACAGCGTTTAGCATGTTTGCTCAGGAAGTTTAAAAAAAATGCTGAATTCTTTAATGACTACACAGGTTTTATGGAAACCATCATTAATAAGGGCTACGCTGTCCAGGTTCCTACAGACCAACTGAACAGAGATGACAACAGGGTGTTTTATATACCTCACCATGGTGTCTATCACCCGAAGAAACGAAAGTTGCGGGTGGTATTTGACTGCACTTCCTCGTTCCAGGATAAGTGTCTGAATAGTGAGTTGCTCCAGGGGCCTGATTTGACCAACACGTTAGTTGGTGTCCTTTTGAGATTTCGTGAGGAGCCTGTAGCAGTAATGGCGGACATTGAGTCAATGTTTTATCAGGTTAAAGTGCCAGAACATGATGCAGACTTACTCCGTTTTCTTTGGTGGCCCAACGGCAGATTGGATGAGCCAGTAGAGGAGTTCCGGATGACAGTGCACCTCTTCGGAGCTACTTCTTCTCCAAGTGTAGCCTCATATGCACTGAGAAGAACTGCAGAAGATCACAAGGATGTTGCATCTCCAAATGCTATTCAGACAGTACTGCGAAATTTTTATGTAGATGACTGTCTGAGAAGTGTAGCTACAGAATCTGTTGCAGTGACCTTAGTCAGTGATCTTCGAGCTTTGTGCAGCAGTGGAGGGTTCACCTTAACAAAGTGGACGAGTAACAGCAGAAAGGTGTTACTGTCAATCCCTGAAGAGCACAGAGCCAGTGAAGTGAAAGCCTTGGATTTACGGCACGACACTTTGCCAGTAGAGAGGACACTCGGTGTGCAGTGGGACACCGAAAAAGATACTTTCACCTACAGTATGAAGCTGCAAGATAAACCAATGACCAGAAGAGGGATTTTATCGATTGTCAATTCCATTTACGACCCTCTCGGCTTTCTGGCCCCAGTCATCTTGCATGCAAAGCTTATATTGAAAGATCTCTGCAAAGAGCAGCGTGGTTGGGATGAGAACATTGGTGGAAAGCACGCAGAGGATTGGGAAAGATGGATGAAAGATGTTACTCACCTTTCTAACTTTCATGTGAGTAGATGTTTGAAACCCACCATGTTTGGATGCACTATTGCAGCACAGTTACATCATTTTTCAGATGCGTCGGAGTATGCATACGGCATCGTTTCTTATCTACTGTTACAGAATGAACGGGGTGAGAAACACTGCGCTTTCCTTATGGGGAAGTCAAGAGTGGCTCCACTCAAAAGAGTCACGATCCCTAGACTCGAGTTGACCGCAGCGGTTGTCGCTGTAAAAGTTGACAAGATGTTGCAGCAAGAGATTCAGATTCCATTGCAACAATCTGTCTTTTGGACAGACAGCACTACGGTGCTCAGATACATTGACAGTGAAACTGCTCGTTTCAAAACGTTTGTTGCGAACAGAATTTCCTTGATCCGAGAAGCAACCCAGTCATCCCAATGGAAATATGTCAGAACAAACGAAAACCCTGCAGATCAAGCCAGCAGAGGCCTGAAGGCGAAAAGCTTAGCGCAAGGGGGAACATGGATAAGTGGACCAGACTTTCTGTTGCATGAAAAGGATTGGCCGGAACAGCCTGTGCGAAGGAAGGAAAGTCTTGACAATGACCCAGAGGTCAAGAATACAGTTGTTAACACAGTCAAGGTTGAAGTAAAGGTAGAACCAATGAACCAGCTGATCAACTATTATTCGGATTGGAGTAAGCTTAAACGAGCAGTGGCTTGGATTGGAAAGGTAAAGAGTTATCTGTGGAAACAGAAAAAAGAAAGAAAAGAGGCATTAAAAATCAAGCAAGCTGAAAAAGACCCTGGAAAGCAAAGATTAAAGTTAAAACAACATATGAAGAAACTAAAACCTGCTGAAGTAAAAGAATCACTTACCTTGGATGATCTGGACACTGCTGAATTAGAAATAATACAGTTCAGCCAAAGACAGCATTTTGGAGAGGAAATCAAGGTACTGCAGGAGGGCAAGCAGCTCATTCGCGGTAGTGCGCTGTCCAAATTAGACCCAATGATTTACGACGGCACGTTAAGGGTTGGTGGAAGACTTAACGAATCCGCTATGCCGGAAAATGCTAAACATCCAGCAATTCTTTCCAAACACAGCAAAGTTGCCACCTTGATCTTGAGGGACATACATCAAAGAACAGGCCATTGTGGACGCAACTATGTGTTGGCACAACTGAGATGCAGATATTGGATTCCACAAGCCAATTCCGCAATCAGAAAGATTATCAATAAATGCACAGTGTGCCGTAGGATGTCTGGAAAGGTTGGTGAGCAAAAGATGGCAAACTTACCTGAAGATCGCCTCCTCCCACACCAACCTCCCTTCACTAACACCGGCGTCGATTACTTTGGTCCGTTTGAGGTTAAACGGGGCCGGGGTACCATTAAAAGATACGGGGTAATGTTCACTTGCCTAACTCTCCGAGCTGTGCACATCGAAGTTGCCGACAGCCTCGACACGGACTCCTGCATCAACGCAATTCGCCGTTTTATATGTAGGAGAGGTCAAGTCACCATCATGAGGTCCGACAATGGTACAAGCCGAAAGAGAATTAAGGGAAGCCATCCAACAGTTGGACAATTACAAGATAGAAAGAGCTTTGCAGCCAAAGGGAATAAAATGGATATTCAATAGCCCAGCTGCTTCTCACCAGGGCGGGATTTGGGAAAGGCAAATCCGCACCGCTCGAAGAATTCTTAATTCCCTGTTGAAGGAGCAAGCAGTAAACGATGACTGTCTTCAGACAATAATGTGTGAAGTTGATAGTATCATCAATGGCAGGCCACTCACAAGTGTCTCAGATGATGCAAACGACGTTGAGCCTTTAACTCCTAACCACTTATTGCTTCTGAAGTCTCAGCCAATCATGCCACCAGGTATCTTCTGCAAGGATGACACATACGCAAGAAGAAGATGGAAGCAAGTCCAGTATCTCGCAGATTTATTCTGGACTAGATGGACGCGAGAATATCTTCCACTTCTTCAGGAGCGTCAGAAATGGCTGAAACCCAGAAGAAACTTCATGATGGGAGATGTGGTACTGTTAGTGGACAGTTCTTCTCCTCGCAACTCTTGGGTAATGGGGAAAATAGTTGAAACATTACCAGATTCCAGTGGAACGGTGCGGAGAGTGAAATTGAAGACTAGGACCAGCACTCTGGAAAGACCTGTAAATAAACTGTGCCTGTTGAAAGAAGCAACGTTGGAAGAATAACGAAGGAAGACAAGTTGATCTTTACACACATTTGAAGTTTAAGTTGTTTGGCTCTTAATGTTTTAAGTTTGTAATTGATTAGTCCTCCAGCCTAACAATTAGGGGCCGGGTAATGTAAGAGCCAGTTATGTGTAATTCATTTGTGATTATAATTTAGTTAAAAAGGATTAAAATATGGTCAATTTATAATAATTGTATTATCTAAAATGCATAGTTTAATAATTATTACAATTTAAATAACTTTTTTGGTATTTTTTGGCTTTCGGCAGTAATACGTAATGATGTCATTAGTTTGTACGTTTAGGTCAGATTGCAGCTATAGACGCTGGAAGCAACACAGTTTTTTGACCGAGCTATATCGAGTCTATTGTACCTTTGTATTTTTGTTTTGCATTTCTTCAGTAAATTCCTTTTAAATGAAGATTCGGTCTTACTCGCGTTCAAATACTGGTTGTTGGACTAGCTGCAAAAGTGGTACATAAGGATGTGCACGAAGGGTGTGCTACTACAGTTATCAATGTTGAAAATGGTTTTGTGTCTTGTGAAAAAGTTCCCACAGATACATTTTTATCTTGAGATCAGGTTGGTAAAATCATCTTAAGGAATTTTAAAACTTTAAAATATAGAAGCAGGCTAGACAGAAATACAAAGGACTATTTCAAACATTTTAAGAAAACTTTACTGGCTGACCTACAGCAGAGCTGTACCAGCAGTTAAGTGCTTTACTCTGGATTTTTATCCTTCAGCAGGAAATGTGAGGTATTTCAATTTAACATCCAAATAAAGGGTGACTGAACTGACATATTGATCAAACAGGTGTGAATACAGAGAGCTAGTTAACAGACTGATGGCAGTTTATGGCGGAATTCATCAGTATGTGAAAGGTTATGCATGCAAAGGTCACCTGTTTAAGAAACAAAGCATCATCTTCTGTGTATTAAATAATGAATGAGCAACTTTTAATCAAGGTGTCTTGATGGCATGCAAGTTTAATTTGTTTTTCTCAAATCTCTGTCAGAATCTGACAGTGTGCTTATAGTAATTAGAACGGTGGACAAAGAGTGGGTGAAGAGGTCACACTCATGTCCAACTGTCCTGACCTGAGGACACAAAGTCTTGTTTCAAAGCAATGCTTCAATATGGTGTCTACATAACTGCATCAACGTTACCAGTCTCTGGTCTGACCTTGCAATTCTAAACAGTTTGAAATCTCAATCGTACCAATAAAATGTGTCCAGGTAAAAAATGTACAGTCAAGCCCGAAATTATTCATACCCCTGGCAAATTCTGACTTAAAGTTACTTTTATTCAACCAGCAAGTTTTTTTTTTGTTTTTTTGTTTTTTTTTTACCGGAAATGACACAGGCTTCTCCCAAAAGATAATAAGACATGTTGTGAAAAAAAAAAAAAAAAAAAAAAAAAAAAAAAAAAATTCTCAGCTTTTATTTACATTTGAACAAAAAGTGGCATGTCCAAAATTATTCATACTTTTATTGGCTATTACAGCAATCAAACACTTCCTATAATTGCTGACCGGCTTTTTGCATGTCTCCACTGGTATTTTTGCCCATTCATCTTTAGCGATGAGCTCCAACTCTTTCAGGTTGGAGGTACTCCTTGCCATCACCCTGATCTTTAGCTCCCTCCACAGATTCTCAATTGGACTTAAGTCAGGACTCTGGCTGGGCCACTGTAAAACGTTAATGTTTTTGTCTGCTAACCACTTCTTCACCACTTTTGCTGTGTGTTGTCGTGCTGAAATGTACACTGGTGCCCAAGGCCAAGTTTCTCTGCAGACTGCCTGATGTTGCTGTTGAGAATTTTGATGTATTGCTCCTTTTTCATGGTGCTGTTTACTGTGATTAGGTTCCCTGGTCCACCGGCTGAAAAACACCCCCAAAACATTAGGTTCCCAGCGCCATGTTTGACAGTGGGGATGGTGTTCTTAGGGTTGAAGGCTTCTCCTTTTTTACACCAAATGAAGGCTACATCATTGTGGCCAAACAATTCAATTTTAGTTTCATCTGACCATAAAACAGAAGACCAGAAGTCTTCTTCTTTGTCCAGATTAGCATTTGCAAAGGCTAAGCGGGCTTTTGTGTGCCTTATCTGGAGAAGTGGTGTCCTCCTTAGTCTGCGTCTGTGGAACCCAGTGGTGTGCGGTGTCCTTTGAACTGTCTGCCTTGAGATGTTGCCACCAGCAGAGCCCAGATTCATCAGGATGGCCTTGGTGGTGATCCTTGGATTTTTTTTTACCTCTCTCACTATCCTCCTGGCCAGCACAGGTGTCACTTTTGGCTCTGAGATTTTTTGCAGTGCAGAACATCTTGTATTTTTAAATAATACTTTGCATTGTAGCCACTGGAACTTCAAAACATTTAGATATGGTCTTATAGCCCTTTCCTGACTTGTGAGCAGCCACAATGTGCAGCCGCAGGTCCTCAGTGAGCTCCTTTGTCTTAGCCATGACTGTCCACAAACCAACAGCAGAGAGCTTCTGTTTTTCACCTGTTGAGTCGATTAAAACAGCTGTTCCCAATGAATCAGGGTAATTAGGAAGCTTTAGAACAGCTTGGACTATTTGGAATGGTATAGAACTTTGGATTTTCCCATAGACTGTGACAGTTTGCAAAGGGTATGAATAATTTTGAACATGCTACTTTTTGTTCAAATGTAAATAAAAGCGGAGAATTTTTTTTCCCACAATGATGCCTCTTGTACATCGTCTTATTATCTTTTGGGAGAAGCCTGGGTATGAATAATTTCGGGCTTTACTGTATGTATATATATATATATATATATATATATATATATATATATATATATATATATATATATTTTTTTTTTTTCCCATCCAGATTTACAGTTTGGATCAGTAAAACCACTAGCATGATTAGTAGATCTTGGTGCTTTATTGCTTTATTTTTTATTTTCTCATGGCTCCTAGGTATCCCATTGTTTTGTTTAGATTTATGTTTTCAGCAGATGTTTTCTTATCAAAGTGTCTTTTGATCACAAATCACATTAATGGAAGTTCTGCATAACAAAGGCTTTTCCCTTAGAGTGCTGTGTGTATTTCTGTACTTAGAATGCTTATTAACATTTACTTTACAGCAGTACAGCTGAGCATTGTTAACCTTCGATATTAATATTAACCTTGTATAGGATAGATAGATAGATAGATAGATAGATAGATAGATAGATAGATAGATAGATAGATAGATGATAGATAGATAGATAGATAGATAGATAGATAGATAGATAGATAGATAGATAGATAGATAGATAGATTTGTATAGTAAATATGATACAGTATGCTTTATATATGTTATTTTGTAGAAACTCTGTACAGAAGTATTGAAAGGAGTTTGCTGTATTTTCCAAACAGAAATATTTCAAAAATAGGTGTGCAAAATTAGTGCTGTTTACCAAAGCGTTCCAGAGAGCTTTTAAAGCACTCACTTACCCCCAGCATGTGGTATTGAGTATTTTTCTCTGCATGTGAACCCTGATATGGTGTGAACAGAGGAAAAATAGACGGCCGTGTAATTTCAATGTACCCTTATCTCAATCAAAGCCCGCTTTTCACATTTCCATGTGCTCGGCGCTCAAATTGGATTTTCAAAGCACCTGAGCCACACAAGACTGTTCTGCTCCTTCTCCTGTTTTTCAGTCTAACTGGAGTTATTTACATCTGAGAGATGAGTTTGACAGCTCCACTGATTTCACGTCACACCCACAGGGCGACCGCGACACCTCGCTTCTCCTGTATTTCCTCATTTCAGCACATCGTTCACTCCTGTCTCTTGTGCGACTTCAGTTGTTTTTCTCTGTATTGTGTTCATTTCTTCTGTTTTCAACTAATCATTTATTTTGTGATAGACCTTCAGCTTGTGTACATTTAATTCATTTGTACTCAGTGTTTCTTGATTTTAATTAAGCATTTTATAGTTTTAATACAATGTAGTTTGCTGCTACAGGCAAACATTAACACATATCATAAACTGTATTTGGATATAAAATCTATTTAAATGCAGTCTTCACTAGCTAAACTCTAATTAAATTCTAATTTAAACTAATTCAATACAATAATATAATTAAATATGTATCTATTTAGTTTTTTTTTTATTTGTTTTTCACATTGCAGTAGTTTTGAATGACTGTCCAGTAGAAATATTTTGTGTTTACAGTGGTGACACTAGTATTTTCACTAGCTAAAATAGTTATTTCTATCTTTTGCTGTAGTGTGTCAGTAGGAAATATCAGTTTACATTTCCAAACATTAATTTTGCCATTGATTGTAATAATACAGTGAGATTTTTGTTTGCACAAGGAGTCTGACAACAGCCAGTGCTCCACATCTCATCATGATCTCATCATCATCCAGAAATAGAACAAACTGAGACAGACTAAATCCAGAAGAACTGTGGCAACATCTCCAAGATGCTTCAAGAGACCTACCTGCAAAGCTACATGAAAAACTATACGCAAGTGCACCTAGGGCAAAAGCTTGCTAAACACAATGAATGCTCACACAAAATGTTGATTTAATTTAGTTAATAGAAGTTAATTGATAAAGAAAATGTACTGTTGCCACAGTTCTTCTGGATTTAGTCTGTCTCAGTTTGTTCTGTTTCTTTCTGTTGTCAGACTCCTTGCGCAAACAAAAATCTCACTGGATTATGACAGTTAATGGCAAAATGGATGTTTGGAAATGCTAACTGATATTTCCTACTGGCACACTACAGCAAAAGATAGAAATAACTGACTTAAAACCATTTTAGCTTTATAATTTCAGCCACCACTGTAAATACAAAATATTTCTACTGAACATTCAAAACTATTGCATTGTGTAAAAAACAAATAAAATAACTAATTCTAATAATTGTGGCCATCACTGTAAATACAAAATCTTTATACTGGCCAAACCTGACCCCCTGAGCATTTTTATTATGCATTATATCCATTTTTAACTGGATTATAAGTATTCACAGATCGTCTGAAAATCTCTGCATGTGCACATTTCAGTCAGACAAGAAAGGGCAAACTCAAAGCTTACTATTGCAGTCCAAATGTGCAGGGCATTATTTAGTTCATCTAAGTAAATGATGTTACCATGGTGACAAATGAACAGACTAAAAAATTGTTGGACAAAAATAGCTCTCCCAAATGGATGCTAATTGGACTGATTCAATTTACATAAACTTAGCTAGTTCTAGTGCCAATGCCGAACAGTATGTAAATGGGTTAAATGGGATTTATTTGAATCATCCTCGTCATGATGCAGTCGCACTTATAATCGGACTTGAAATGCGATTAATACCCTTCATATGACATCTTTGACATTTATTTCCTCTTATATTTCTCTGAAAAAGATGTAACTTACTAATGTATCAAAAATCCAACAAGAGAAAAATTGTAAAAACATAGAATTGCCAGCAAACCACAAGCATGTTAAATTGACTGTAAAGAAACAAAAATTATTGTTAACAGTAACAGTTATTGTCTTTAAATTTTGAAAAATGTTGAATGATATGGCAGTGAAGGGGCGCACATTTGTCACAGTACCCCAATTAAATGTGTGATCTCTTTTGTGAACAGTTTGTGTTCTGTTGTCAGAATATAAAGGGTAGTGAGAGTAATGGCTTTGTTAGACACACTTTGTTAAAATTGGATAAACTTAGGCTAGTTGTCATATTGTGTGAGTTTGTCAGTGTTCTTTCACTTACTTAGTAAAAAATCAATAATATAAGAAGATAGACTCTCACCAGCCACCTCAAAAAGTTATAAGGATTTAGCACATTCAATCATACACACTTAAAAATTAAAGGTCTTTTTTGGCATCAATGGTTCCACGAAGAACCTTGAACATCCATGGAAACCTTCAAATGCAGAAAAGGTTATTTAGGTTATTAAAGTGTTCTTCAAAATAGTTCTTTTAGGAACTGTTCACTGAAAGGTTCTTTGGGGAACCAAAAATGGTTCTTCTGGCATCACTGCAAAAACACCCTTTTGGAACCTTTATTTTTAAGAGTGTAGATTAAGGCTGTTAAGCAGAGTATAACACATTGAAAAAATAAGCTGTTCAATATGTGGGGCATCAATGTCTTGTCATAATCATTTCATCAGCAGCTGTCCATAAACGTTTGTATCCAGATAAATAGCTGAAAAGCTGTAAGTATGACATGCTTACAGACAAGCACTTGGCCTCTTCATCTGACACAATGTTTTACAGGCTTGAAAACTCAAGGGTGTCCAAAATTAGGAACATGCACTTAAAGGCTGTGTTTGGCCTTCAAGTGCATGTTCCTAATTCCGGGCACCCTTGAGAGTTTGTGGACATTTAGGCCTAAAGTGCTGTTAATACAAACACCTGAGATTCCTCTCAGGTCAAGAGATCAGCCATGAGTGGAAAATTAACATGCATGATCTCAAGTACAACATTTGCCCTTTGCAGTCAATGTTATCTACGTAGACCAGGCTTTCCCAAACAGGTTAAATATAATAATGTTAAAATAAACAAATAGCAAAATACAACTGAGGTTGTGAAATATCAAATCACTATTATCAAGTCAAAGGCTGTGATTTATTAAAGTGTGTAGTCAGTTGCTCTGCATGTTTCAGAATAAAGAGCTGTACTGTGTTCATTTACATTCTTGCTGCTTTATAATATAGTGTTTTCAGAGCAGCTTGATTCACAGTAAATGTTACTTCCTTCAGGCAGCATCTCTGCAAGTGTTTTAAGTTCAACTTGCATTTGGGAACACGATGTGTTTGTATACAGAAGTTTACAGCATTTTGCCAATATTCTGCCTAAATAAATGTTTGAGGGTTTTGAATATTTAAAAGAGAAGAATTTAGGACATGAATACGTATATTGTTACTTATAGTGTTAATTGGTTCTTGTACACTGTAAAAAAAATGTTTATGAAAAAGGACAACTCTAAAAATTTATATCATAAAAGCCTGTTGGTTAACTGTAAGTTACTTTACTTGTAATCAAAGGTGTTTGGATGACCAAAACTCCCTAATCTACTGTAGTTGATGCACTGTTCAGTTACAAAACTTAAAGGAATAGTTCACCCAAAAATGAAAATTACCAAATGACTATATTCTATCAGATGAATACTATCAAAGTTATATTAAAAAATGTCCTGTCTCTTCCAAGCTTAAATGGCAGTAAATGGCTGTTGAGATTTTGAAGTCCAATAAAGTGCATCCATCCATTATAAAAAGTACTCCACATGGCTCTGGGAGATTAATAAAGGCCTCCTGAAGTGAAGCGATGTGTTTGCGTACGAAAAATATTCATATTTAAAACTTTATAAACCGTAATTTCTAGCTTCCGCTAACTCATACACGTGTACACAAGTGAGGGATGTTCCAGGGGATGGCGTAGGACGCAGAGAGCAAAACAAAACACCAGTCACAAATTAGAAGTACAAAACGAGGATTTGTAATGAAAAATGTTGGAGGCCTTGTTGAAAAAAACAGCATATGCTGGTTAGGTAGGTTTTGATGCTGGAATGCTGGTTTTAGCTGGTTTATGCTGGTCCTTAGCTGGTCATATTAGCTAAGAACCAGCAACGTTAAACCAACTAAGGACCAGCATAAACCAGCTAAGGACCAGCTTAAACCAGCATACCAGCATCAAAACCTACCCAACCAGCATGTGCTGATTTTTCAACAGGGGGCTTTTGATATAAGCCAGAGGAGACTGGTTTTCCCTTGGTGTAAACAAAACTTGGTTCTCAAGAGACTAGCATATTCTCACCGGAGCTATTTTAGAGGATGACTAAGGACACTAAGGCAGTGGAGAGAGCAAAACAAAACACCAGTCATGAATTAGAAGTAGAAAACAAGGATTTGTAAAGAAAAATGTTGCAGTTTTGATATAAGCCTAGAGGACACTGGTTCTTGGTTCTTGTTTGGTGGATATATTTCTTGCATCAGTTCACTTCAGAAGGCCTTTATTAACCCGTTGGAGCACTTTTTATGATGGATGGATGCACTTTAATGAATTTCAAAATCTCAACACCCATCCACTGCCATTATAAAAGCTTGGAAGAGCCAGGACATTTTTAATATAACTCCAATTGTATTCATCTGAAAGAAGAAAGTTATATACACCTAGGATGGCTTGACGGTGAGTAAATCATGAGGTATATTTCATTTTTGGGTGAGCTATCTTTTTAAGCAGTTTTACAAAAGTAGGTAAATTCCGAGGCGATCTAATAACGTTTTTTCCCAAGCCATTAAGTGAGAGGAATCAACACAAGGGATGAGGAGATTAGGCTAATTGTGGTAATTTCCACAGAGGCATTATAAGGATGTGCTTGGTTTAATGGAACAACATTGTTACAGCATCAGACGAATCCCTCTCACGATGATTCATGACATAATTGATTAAGGCTAAACACAGATGTTTTTATTCATTCGGTGAGTGCTTTTAATGTTGTATAATCAGTGCTACCTAAACCAAAACTAAACCCTAAATGTGCAGCTTTTTAAAGAATAAAAAAAATCTTCCAAAACAAAACCTCTCACTTCATCCTATTAGTCAAAGGTCTTTGTAGTCGTGTTTAGCTGTCAGTAAGTGTTAAAACAAGACAAAGGAGAAAAACTCACTGTCCATCCTTTGTATTCTCTCTACACAGCAGTCCTGCTCCTCTGTCTGAAACCACCCCTGCGACACACTGCCTGTCGTCTTGTTCGGTAATGAGTCTGCTCCGTCTGTCGCTGCGGAGCGTGATGGTCAACACCATATGTGTGTGTTCTCTTCCTCAAGGCCACGTCCAAACACGCAGAGAGAGTGTGCGGTCCTTTTTTTTAAACCGCTCCATCCACAGGTAGCCATTAGTTATTGTTAAGGACTGTTTTCAAGCAATCACCACCATCTGTTGTGCACATCTTATCCTTTGTAGAAAGTTATTCAGGTGAGTCTTCTATTTTAAACACTGTATAAAATAAGTATTTATAAATAGGTCAATGACAAAGGTTGTTTGGTCTGTATATTTTAATATATTCAAAAACAACTTGAATATATGTTGATTGTGTTTTTAATTTCTTAAACGTATTAGGTAGTATGGCATCTACATATACACTACTAGTCAAAAGATTTTTTTTTTTTTTTAAAGAAATATCTTCTCTCTCCAAGCCTGCATTTATTTGATCCAAAGTACAGCAAAAACAGTAACATTTTTAAAATATTTTACTATTTAAAATAACTGCTTTCCTGTTTGAATTTATTTTAAAATGTAATATTTAAGTGTTTAGCATCATTACTCCAGTCACATGATCCTTCAGAAATCATTTTAATATTATAATTTGCTGCTCAAAAAATATATTGTTGAAAACAGTAGAGTAGATTTTTTTTCCATTTTTTTTTTTTTATGAATAGAAAGTTCAGAAGAACAGCATTTATCTGAAATAGAAATATTTTATAACATTTTTAATGTCTTTATCATCACTTTTGATCAGTTTAAAGCATCCTTGCTAAATAAAAGTGTAAATTTCTATAATTTGAATGGTATAGTGCAGGGGTCCCCAAACTTTTTTCTGAGAGGGCCACCTAATTTTCTTTTCTTTAATGGAGGGCCGGGTCGGTTTATAAAATAAAATTCCATGGGCCGGACTGACTACTATTATTATTTTATTATGATTTTACCTGTATTTATTATACCTTTTAATGCTAGAATAGTTTATTATTTTTCATGCACCAGACAGACAAATGATCATTTCTTTTCAAAAGATATACAGGTGCTTCTCTGTAAATTAGAATGTCATGAAAAGTTCATTTATTTCAGTAATTCAACTCAAATTGTGAAACTTGTGTATTAAATTAATTGAATGCACACAGAGTGAAGTAGTTTATGTCTTTGGTTCTTTTAATTGTGATGATTTGGCTCACATTTAACAAAAACCCACGAATTCACTATCTCAACAAATTAGAATATAATGACATGCCAATCAGCTAATCAACTCAAAACAACTGCAAAGGTTTCCTGAGCCGTCAAAATAGTCTCTCAGTTTGGTTCACAAGGATACACAATCATGGGGAAGACTGCTGATCTGACAGTTGTCCAGAAGACAATCATTGACACCCTTCACAAGGAGGGTGAGCCACAAACACTGATTGCCAAAGAAGCTGGCTGTTCACAGAGTGCTGCATCCAAGCATGTTAACAGTAAGTTGAGTTGAAGAAAAAAAGTGTGGAAGAAAAAGATGCACAACCAACCGAGAAAAACTTTGGGTAACTGGGACATGAGTGAAGTTTTGCTTTTGCACTTGTCCCACAAGCAGTGCTAGTTTCACCTCAAATGCTATTGAGTCATTTTGTCATCGCTCTTTTCTAGCTGGCTCGCGCATCACCTGTTCGATCGCGATGACACATTACGTTGAATGTACCATTCTGTTAGTGAATTTAACAAATAATTATACCTGTGTTAATAACTAAGGGAAATTTTTGTTTGAAAGCCAACCTTTATTATCAAATACCGACATGATATAAGTAAAACATATTTAAAATTACATTTTCAAAATATGTCTCTGGCACTGTTCAGAGGGCCGGTCCAAATGTGGGGGCGGGCCGCATTCGGCCCCCGGGCCTTAGTTTGGGGACCCCTGGTATAGTGTATAATGTTACATAAGCTTTTTTATTTTGGATAAATGCTGATCTTTGGATCTTTCTATTCATCAAAGAATCCTGAAAAAAAAATTACTCAACTGTTTTAAATATTAAATATAATAAATGTTTCTTGAACAGCAAATGAGCACATTAGAATTAGATCATGATACACTGAAGACTGGCGAAATGATGCTGAAAATTTAGCTTTGATCACAGGAATAAATTACAAAAATATATTCAAAGAGAAAGCAGTTGTTTTATAAAGTAACAATATTTCTCAATATTGCTGCTTTTGCTTATTTTGGATCAAATAAATGCAGGTTTGGTGAGCAGAGAGTTCTTTAAAACACATGAAAAACTTTTGACTGATAGTGTAAACTCTCAAAAATAATCTTCAAAAAGGGGTGTTTTTGTGCAAAACCATAGAAGAATAATTATATTGTTTATTCAGATCGACTAGCGAGCACAGACTGCACATGAACACAAGAGGCAGGATTTATCGCATTAACCAATTACAGCCGATCATAACCAGCCATATTAAATCATATCGCGATGGAGCCATTGTCTCCTCTCACGTGACTTTCCCCCATTCATTCTCAATTACCCCCCACCAAACTCATTGCATGCTTTAGGGGGTCTGTTAAAACTCAATGGGCTCAGGGGAGGCGAGAGAGACAAAGTATAGTGTTTTCAAAACTGTTTTGGGCAATTAACATGGAAACAAACAACAGTGAAAGTTTATTTCTGAATTTGTGAGATGTGTCCATCTCTTAGGTTTCTTTAATGATGTTGTTTTTCAAAATATTTCTGCTGCGGTTAAATTTGTCGCTTGCCATTATCTAGTTTTCAGTCGTGTTCTTTCTCTCTGGTGGCTTTGAATTTGGATTTGTTTTTGCCGCTTACTCATTGATTTTGTGCTGCAACACCCTCTCTTGGGTGTTTCTGAAGTAATGGAAGGAAGATTTGTTCACATTTTTCATTCCCTCAGTTGGGGGTTTGCTGGAGAGAGCTTGACACCTGATGTCTAGTTAAACTGGATATTGTGTGCTTCTCTTTTGTATAAGCAGCAGCTTGCCGAGAGGCTCTTTTGGGCCCGTTTCATAGAGAGAACATTGATTGTGGATTATGTGTGTATGTGTGTGTCAGTGAATGGGAACATAATCACATAAAAAAAAGTATTCCTACCTATTTTTGCTCATTTTTAATGAGCACAAATCATAGGAGAAATGTGTGTTTAAGCTGGGGAGTTGCCTCTTACCTCGAATAATAAAGAAAAATCCAGTGAATATGTGTGTGTATGTGTGTGGGTGGTTGTTATACTGCAATGACAATAGAGTTTTCTGCACTTAGACTGAAAAATGAAGAAAATGCACTGAAGCTTTTTTTAATGGCCAGGCAGGAGGCAGCACATTAAAAATTAAAAGCTTTGTGTGGGTTGCCAGTGTTGACGCGCAATGATGCACCATGAGAAACAAAGGAACAAATAATAAAAATAAAAAAAAGGGGAAGGGTAAGAGACATATTTTACTTTCGATTAGATTTTTTCTCACTTAAAGGCATTAGGTGGGAAATTACTTTGTAATTGAATTGCAAGGTTGTTTCGTCAAAAACATGTGCTTACACTATATGATAACACCCAATTGTTACTATTCAGAAGACAAAAAAGACCCCAAACATTGCCATAGTATTGTTAAGCAGAGTGTGTGTTAGGTCCAGCTGAGAGGGGCTGTGTGGGCCGCTGGATGCTGATGAGGAGCACTGGGACATACTGAGGTCTGACTGAAGAATAAAGAGTCAACCACAGAGCGAGGACAGTCTTTTTTCAGTACCCTGGGGTCAGCTAGGGACTGGCCAGAGGTATCAGCGGGACTTTTCTCAGCTCTAGAAAGCAAATATACACAGATTTATTTTGTAGAGCTGCACTGGGCATTCAGATGTGTACTTCACAACTTTCATCACACATTAACAGCTGTTTTATAGGATTGTGCCTGCCTTATATTACACCCATCCAACCTTTTTCAAGCAGCCCTCTGTGCAGTAATTCCTTTTCTTTGCCAGGCATCCTATCAAACGTCTGCTACTATCTGAAACTCCTCACTTGCTAAAAGGCAAACATGTCGAGGTTGTGTTAAATAAAAAATCATGGCAATCATACCAAAATCATACTAATAAAATCATAATCATATTATATATTGTAACTATATATTATTAACATACAGTTGAGGTCAAAAGTTTACATACACTTTGCAGAATCTGCTAAATGTTAATTATTTGACCAAAATAAGAGTGATCATACAAAATGTATGGTATTTTTTATTTAGTACTGACCTGAATAAGATATTTCACATAAAAGATATTTACATATAGTCTACAAGAGAAAATAATAGTTGAATTTATAAAAATGAACCCTGTTTAAAAGTTTACATACACTTGATTCTTAATACTGTGTTGTTACCTGAATGATCCACAGCTGTGTTTGTTTTTTGTTTAGTGATAGTTCTTCATGAGTCCCCATGTTTGTCCTGAACAGTCAAACTGCCAACTGTTCTGAAAAATCCTTCATGTCCCACAATTTTTTTTGTATTTAAACTAGGGGTGGGCATAGATTAATTTTTTTAATCTAGATTAAATCTTGGAATTAATCTAGATTAATCTAGATTAAAATGGCTAATTTGAATTCTGCTGAAGGCATTTTCAGAATATGTGTGCCAGGTGACGCATTAGACCAGGCGCTCATCTCCTGTTTCCAAAATGCATCACAAACTGCTTGACAATTGCATTTACAACATAATTACCTATACAAACTTGTGTAACCAAGTACTTCTGCGCAAAAGGATGCACGACCTGCGCGTTGCCGGTAAATACACAGACGCACACGGGCATGGATTTCTCCGTGCTTCGATTAAACTGCGTTGCTTTTAGAAGCGTCAATTCAGTTATTGCATATAGTTTAATGTCTTTATTTCGGGATTATCAAAGTAAATTATAACTCAAACTTGAGATTTTACTGGGGCACAGCAGATTTTCATTGGGACACGTGCCCCAGTAAAAAGTGTCTAACAACGCACCTGCCCTGAAGCGGCTTCATAACTTCATGTTTGCACGTCTCATTTGATGTGGTAATTTCACAGAAGTTGAAGACTCGTTCCTGCCTCCTACAGTGCAATTCGTATAAGGCATACGTCATCCGCGCTAAAATATCAAAGTGAAAGTCATCATAGCTTACATAGTTTAGACCCAGCTCCCAACCCAACTTTGAGAATAGATTAACGGCGATATTTTTTTTATCGCCCGATAAGAGTCTCACGTTAACGCAGCACGTTAACGCCGATAACGGCCCACCACTAATTTAAACTTTTTCCAACAATGACTATGATTTTGAGATCCATCATTCACACTGAGGACAACTGAGGGACTCATATGCAACTATTACAGAAGGTTCAAACTTTCCTTGATGCTCCAGAAGGAAAAACAGTGCTTTAAGAGAAAGGGGTGAAAACTTTTGAACAGAATGAAGATGTGTACATTCTTCTTATTTTGCCTAAATATCATTTTTTCTTTTCATTTAGTACTGCCCTTCTGAAGCTACAGAAGATACTTACAGGTTTTCCAGAAGACAAAATAAGCCAAATTTCCCCTGATTTTCAAATTAAAAAAGTTTTCACTGCCTTGCTCTTAATGTATTTTACCTTCTGAATCATCAGTGAGCATTTGAGCCTTCTGTAATAGTTGCATTTGATTCCCTTAGTTGTCCTCAGGGTGAAAAGATCGATCTCAAAATCATACAGTCATTGTTGGAAAGGGTTAAAAAAAATGCTGAAAAACCATACAATCTGTGGGACATGAAGGATTTTTTTGAAGAACAGTGGGCAGTTTAACTGTTTAGGACAAACAAGGGACTCATGAACAGCTATCACTACAAAAAAAGTTAATGAATTCAACTATTATTTTTTCTTGTGGACTATATGTGAACATCTTTTATGTGAAATGTCTAATTCAAATCAGTACTAAATAAAAAATAGCATGCATTTTGTATGATCACTCTTATTTTGGTCAAATAATGAACATTTTGCAGATTCTGCAAAATGTATGTAAACTTTTGACCTCAACAGTATATGCCAATTACAATGATTTTTTTTTTTTTTTGGTAACATTTAATATAACATTCATATTTTATTCTATTTTAAATATGGGGGAAATAATGCATTTATTTCCATTTTTATTGGCTGTTTACCACAATTTTTTTTTTATGAAGCCATAATTATGTTTTTTGATTATTATTATTATTATTGTTGTAAGATTGATAATATTCTCTAATTGTTCACTAGTCTGACAGTTTGACAATTAAATCGTACGTTTTAAAATTTGTTGTTAATAGTTGTACTAATTATATTCTCAAAATGTAGCGTAAAAACTATTTAACAAAAACTATTGTAATAACGCATTAGTACATGCTAAAATTAACATTGTTTATTAAGTATTGTTCATTCTTAGTTCATGTTAACTAATGTAGTTAACTTATATTAACTAATGAATTCATTTTAACAAAAAAAAATTCTAAATTGATTGAAAATCTGGCTTTAAACCTGCATGGGTCTATGTGATTTGAACATTTTTATGTTTGCAGCCATCTAAATGCTTCAGTTATTTTTTTGTTCTCTACATAATTGAATTGTGTATTATTGTAAGTCCCAGACTGCTTTTTGTCCCAGCCTATGCCTGAGGTCAACAGATGTCTAGCAAATGTCCTTTATCATATCAGCATGGAGGAGGACAAATGCTGATAATTTGATCCTATTGGCCCCGATTACGCTGGTCAAAGCTTCATTTCGGGGTCATTCTAGAAAGATTGGTGGGACTGCACAAAAACATACTATACAATGATGGAAAGACACATCTGTCATGTTTAATGTTTAACTTGGAATTCTGGACAACCACAAGCACATCTGATTTTATTTGACTTAGCAAGACAGGTTTAAAATGAGATTTGGCCATGTCGAGATAACATTACAGCGCTCAGGACAGCTGGAATTGAGTCTAATCGGTATAATAGGATAGGGAGTCCTTGACCTGGTCCTAGAACAGTTTGAAGCAAGCATAATAAATTCAGAAGGAATGGCTGTCCTTTTGCTTTTGGTCAAGGGTAATACCATCTTTCTGGAGACTGTAATTGTTATAGTTTTTCTATTATTTCAGTGCCACCCTTTAAAGTATTTGGCATCATCTTCAAATTGAGTTGCCATAGACCTGCACACTGTGCTGGTACACAAGGCTTTTGTGTTCAAAGTAAACGCTACTAACTAAAAGTGTCTAAATAGACTGATTATGTTGTCTAGTCTGTTCTTTCATGCGCAGAGTGCATAGTCACGTACAAACAAAAACTGACACAAACATTCAGGCGGCGTTCTGGCTTCTCATCTTTTGTTCTTAGTCACAGAGTTCAGCTTATGCTTGTGTTTTCAGACTTCCACTTTCTCCAAAAACAGTTCCCAGTTCGCACTTCTCTTGGCGTCCAAACTCAGATGTGTGTGTGAATGTCTCCAACTGTGTCTCCAACTGTGTTCTAGCTCGTCGACTCGGGTCACCGTGGGACACTTCTCAGAGACAGAAGACATCACCCTGTCTGCCACACTCTCGTTGGAAGATGTGTGAGAATTCTTAGAAAGGTTGGGGCATTGTCTGAACTCATCCTTTTTTATGCTCGGGCTTTTAAAATGCTTCTGACTCATCCTTTTTTCTACATATTTATTATACTAAATCAAAGTGCTGATGAGTTCACTCAGAAACTAATCATTTACACACCCTCCGGTTGTTTCAACCTTGTATGACTTTTGATCCTCTTTAGAACACAAAAGGAAAGTATTCTGTCAATTATATTCAACATAATAAAAAGTGAAAGAGGAAAATATTAAAAAAGACCATAAAATTATTATAAAATGGGTCCATAAGTGTTCTGTTTTTTTATGAAGAATAGAGTTAATTTTGAGCTGTTTTTCATTGAAGATTTTAACATCCACTCATTAGTAGTTCTATTTGGTGTCTTAGTTTGCCAAAAAATGAAAATTCAGTCATTAATTACTCACCCGCATGTCATTCTAAACCCGTAAGACCTTTGTTCATCTTTGGAACACAAATAAAGATATTTTTGATGAAATCCAAAAGCTTTCTGACCCTGCATAGACAGCAACACAACTGACACATTCAAAGCCCAGAAATATAGTAAGGACATTGTTAAAATACTGTAGTCCATGTGACATCAGTGGCTCAACTGTAATACGAGAATACTTTTTGTACACAAAGAAAACAAAAATAATGACATCCGTGTCAGTCTTCGACCGTGTTTCTCCTGTGTTTATCCTTTGTTCAAAACAACTAAACGGTTAATATATGGAGCCTTCTGCTTGTTATTCCCTGAGCGTTTTATTACTGCTGCTCCTAATGACAGTTAATGTTGTCTTAGCTGGGTTTGTTTATGAGTTTTTAATATAGAGAGGTAACAGTTTCATCTCTGACGGAAGCTGGATCCATCTTAGCAATATCGATTGACTGCTACCGTATTTTTAGTGAGACATCCATCTCACCCCTTATCTGTGAGCCTGTGTATATGTGTGTGTGTTTGTAGGCATGATTCGGTAGGGCGATAATGTCTGACCATTCCATCCACATAATCGTCTATTGATTTAGTTTTTGTGCATGGAACAATAAATTCCCTCAGCAGTGTGATGGAAAGTGCACCAGAGCTTCTCTCAGAACAGAAAGATTCATCTACAAACCATCTTTGCAGAAAAACTGGTTTGCTCGTCTTATGCAGTACATTTTCACATCTGAACATACTGTTTATGTTGTAATATATTGGATAAAATATTCAACTCACAATATATATTCTAGTATTAAATGTTCAGTGAGCCATTTTTATTAATCGTATTAGTCTTTATTTGTCCCAGTATCATAATTAAGTGCACACAGGGGTGGATTTTAGATAACTTAAATCATAACCCCATGTCCTTTACAGTTTCTAATTTGAAAAATTGGAAGTGTATTAAGATGTATTAGGCTTAGTTCACCCGAAAATGAAAATTCTGTCTTCAATTACTCACCCTCATGTTGTTTTAAACCCGTAAGACCTTTATTCATCTTCAGAACACAAATTAAGATATTTTGGATGAAATCCGAAGGCGTTCTGACCCTGAATGGTACTACCATGTTCAAGGCCCAAAAAAGTAAAGACTTTGCTAAAATAGTCAGTGTGACATCAGTGGTTCAACCATGATAATATAAAGCTACGAGAATTTGTTTTCTGCGCAAGGAAAACTAAATTACGACTTCATTTAACAAGCAAAAGAATGAACATGCATGCATGCATTCTGCTCTTATGAACATGCGGCAGAGACTGACATGGTAGAGAACAAATTGTTAAATAAAGTCATTGTTTTTGTTTTCTTTACACACAAAAAGTAGTCTTGTAGCGTCTTGTCACATGGACTGTTTTATTGATCTGATTTCCAGGCCTTGAATGTATCAGTTGCAAAGCCCTTTCATCAAAAATATCTTAATTGTGTTCCGGAGATGAATGAAGGTCTTGCGGGTTTGGAACAACATGAGGGTGAGTAATAATGACAGAATTTTCATTTTTGGGTGAACTATCCCTTCAAATGTAACTGTATTCCTAACTCTATTCCAAATGTAACATAAGGCTTCAAAAGACTTATAGAGCCATTTTATGGTCTTTTTTGTGATTTTCCTCATTTACTTTTTATTATATTGAATATAATTAACAGAATATTTTCCTTTTGTGTTGTAGAGGAATGCTCTCGGATTTAATCAAAAATGCGGATTTGGAACAAGATGAGGGTGAGGAACTAATGATAGAATTTTCATTTTTGGGTGAACTAACCCTTTAAGGTCGTTTCATTTTTCTTTCTTTAATTCTTCCTTGGGAATGTAATTGTAATTGGTTAATATTTAATCATTTTCCCCCATGTTTTCTTAGTTTTACTTTACATCCAGTCATCTTATAATATCCCATAAACTAAACAAAATGACATGTACTTTCATCTTTTTAGAAAATACTTTTTAGAAAAAGGAAAAAAGTATTAGCACTGGATTTGATTAATTTCACCCACTCTAAAATATTCCATCCCAGATAAAATTACAGAAATCAATTTGACATGATCAAAATTTCATGATCATAAAAATAAAATTTTGATTCAAATTCTCAATTCCTCACTTAGCAGTAGTTAACTTTAGCCCTTTATTTACATCCTAGGCAAGGTATCCCATTATTTACATTTGTAGTTGAAAGTTTACATACACCTCGCAGAATCTGCAAAATGTTAATAATTTTACCAAAATAAGAGAGATCATACAAAATGCATGATTTTTTTTGTTATTTAGTACTGACCTGAATAGGATATTTCACATAAAGACGTTTACATATAGCCCACAAGAGAAAATAATAGTTGAATTTATAAAAATGACCCCATTCAAAAATGATTCTTAATACTGTGTTGTTACTTGAATGATCCACAGCTGTTTTTTTTGTTTGTTTGTTTGTTTTTTTTGTTTTTTTACTTTTGACTTCAACTGTATTTATTTACACAAAAACACATCCCTTAAATTACAGCAATTCTTTTGTATTACACAGCTTATAATGTACTGCATAAGGGGAAATTCTTACAGAACACATTTTTGAGGTTAAAATGCAGTGTCTGGAGACTTATTTTAACTTTTTTGTTAAAACATTTTGTGCAACTGGTCAAACACGTCTATCTAGCGCATATTTACACAGAACAACAATGGAAAAGCAATGCAGGGAACCCAAAAACTGGTTCTGTATGATAAAATAGACATTATTTGACAATAAAATATTCAGCAAATATTTAGTATAACTGACTACATAACAGAAAAAGGTTATTGCTGATTGTGGACAGACGCTTTATAAGTTTTAGGGGTCATTTACTCTAAGAGCTTTAAAAAAACACAAGAGGTTGCTAATAAGAGACGTTTTTATGACTTATTGACCCACCATTATTCATGGCTGTAATGATGTGTGTATGTGAGTGTAACGTCCTTCCATACGTGCTGCCTGATGTCCCTTTGGACTTCATTTTCCTTTCTTCTTCCGTCCTGATGGTGAAGGCAGTGATCCCTGTCATTAATGGCCAATGATATAAAATTGTGGTCAGGTTTTATGAGCTCTCATGTAAATTGGATGCTGGGGCTCGTAAATGTGGTCATTGTGTCTAAGGTGAATGACAGTGATTGCGGAAACGAACGTGTGAGGTCTGCCCTCAAGGTCCTGCTGGATGGCAAATGCATAAACCCAGTCAGGACGCCCACAGACACTTAAACTTGCTCATGTGCACATGCAAATACACTTTATCTCTCTTTCCATCCCACGGACTCTCTAGCTCTATCCAGTTTTTGTCTTTCTTCCAATGCGAGTGATTTATCGTTTCATTTTGCTTAACATATGCATCTCCAAAATTAATTTCAGGGAGGTACGTTGACCCATCTGGGGGAGCTGTTGATTTATACAGATGAAATGATTGCTTTCAAAATGACCTCAAGTCACTGATTGAAAAGGGAAATTGTCATGATTTTTTAATGCATTTGTTTGTTTGCTTCTTGGCACAAATATATTGTTCTGGTTATGAATGCAATTACATATTATGGATTATGGCAATAAAACATTTTAGCAGGATTGAATTTACACAGCCGTAGTCCTTTATAAGCCAGAGACAAATTGAGTCGGTACTTAAGGCCTAAATAGAAGCGTTAATGAATATTAAATACAAGAAAACACGTTGCAAAATATATGAGGGTAAAGCAAAGGGTGCTTATTGTGTTGTTTGGATACAGCAGCACAGTCATCTTTCTTCTGTAATGAATAGCTTGATTAATGTGCCGTTTTGTTAACTATTGGCCAGCATTAACTTTCATTATCTTGGTGATACAAACAGCTAGTGTCTGGTTTATGAGGCAACATCCAACTACATACAGACTTCAATACATAAACATAAACTTGACTGAAAAGCTAAAGCGTGTTTTGTAGCAGGTGTGATGTGATCTTTACACATTTATGTGAAATAATGAAAAATAGCCTGTCAAAATCAGAAAAACACCTTGAATGGAAACTGAAGTTAATGCCTGTCCTTTTAAAACGATGGCAGTTATTTGATTGACTTTTCTTCTTTTTAAGTGATCATAAATTAAAAGTTTAATAAATAAATATAGTCACTCATCATCACGGTGTCTCAATGTTTCCAGGAGCAATAGCAACAGAATGTCTCCCGTCAAAAATCCCACTCCCGTTGGCATCAAAAGACAAGGAAATGAGCAGTGCTTTCCAATCTGCAACGAACACAGCAGATAAGACAGACAATAGGACCCAATCACGCTGCTCTCCACAATAGACCCTCATGAGGTTCCCTGGAGCAGATGGATCATTTGCATAGACACAGGCTGGCTGTGATTGTGTTAGGTATTAGGTGTATTAAAAATATCTCCACAGGAAAAGCGATCATAAGCTGCTTCAGATCTCTATTCAAAGAGCAGGGTTTTTTTTTTAATGGTCATAAATGAATAAGTCTGCTGAGCTGGATAAATCCTGCAAGAGAATGCTTAACTTTTTAACTTCTCTTCATTAAAATAATGTATGGTAATATTTAGATCTGTACTGCAGTACAAAAACAGCGTTGTGGAGTTACTCACTAAAAGCAGGTAATATCTTAAGTAGTTTGGCAGTACTTTAGTGAATTGATTTGTCCTAAATGGTCCTCTTTCTAAAATGAGTGGAGTTAGAAAGTATGACTCATTTTTAGTGACTCGGTTCATCCTGAAGAGTCCTGTCTCTGTCATATAAGTTGATTTAGAAAGTCCATTTCATTCTTGATTCATTTGATCAGTCTTCTCACTCTTTAATATGACTAAGATTGGAAAGTTTGACCCATTGTGGTCCTGAAAAGCTCTCTCTATCATTTATTTATAGTTTGAAGGTTTGAACCATCAGATGGTTCATATAAATTGTAAATAAAAAAAATCATCTGTGCTTTTTTTTAAATATATATATATATATATATATATATATATATATATATATATATATATATATATATATATATATATATAAAAGGAATATGTATTTAAAAAAAATAATAATAATAATTTTTAAATAATTATATTACAATACAATTACAATATTCCTAATATAATAGAATGTAGATGAGGTTCCAAATACTCCAGAAGTCCAACAGTCCAAACCTCATAAAACTGCCTGTTACCTGATGCAAAACATAGGAATCAACTCGAAAATAATGTTATGCCAACCTTTAAGTGAGGGAGATTTGAAACTGTGGAAATATAACTGAAATAAAATATTTTCCTGGCTGCAAAAGGTAGCATGTTATACAATTTCCTATTAGCAGATGTAAAATACCAACCTGATCTCATGACGAGAACACACCCGTGGGAACTTTTTCTGCAAGACACAAAATACGTACCACCATGTAAGTTTCGTGAGAATACCGTATTAGCTTGTTTTTCGATCTTTCATCTTTTTCATCATGACTCATTTTTTCACAGGATTCATACCCAAGGATTCCATTCTAAGTCCAATGAGCTACAGAGCAATCTTGTTACATCTGGAAAGCGAA